>NC_054505.1:80000-255000 GCF_017639515.1 Carcharodon carcharias | reverse complement strand
TCTCCCGCTCTCTTTCGCGCACACTCTCCCTCTCTCACACGCGCACTCTCTCCCTCTCTCTCACGCGCACACTCTCCCTCTCTCACGCACACTCTCTCCCTCTCTCACACACACTCTCTCCCTCTCTCACACACACTCTCTCCCTCTCTCACACACACTCTCTCCCTCTCTCGCACACACTCTCTCCCTCTCTCGCACACACTCTCTCCCTCTCTCGCACACACTCTCTCCCTCTCTCGCACACACTCTCTCCCTCTCTCGCACACACTCTCTCCCTCTATCGCACACACTCTCTCCCTCTCTCACACACACTCTCTCCCTCTCTCACACACACTCCCTCTCTCACACGCACTCTCTCCCTCTCTCACGCGCACTCTCTCCCTCTCTCACGCGCACTCTCTCCCTCTCTCACGCGCACTCTCTCCCTCTCTCACACGCGCTCTCTCCCTCTCTCACGCGCGCTCTCTCCCTCTCACACGCGCGCTCTCTCCCTCTCACACGCGCGCACTCTCTCTCACACGCACACTCTCTCTCTCACACGCACACTCTCTCTCCCTCTCTCACGCGCACACTCCCCCTCTCACGCGCACACTCCCCCTCTCACGCGCACACTCCCCCTCTCACGCGCACACTCCCCCTCTCACGCGCACACTCCCCCTCTCACGCGCACACTCCCCCTCTCACGCGCACACTCCCCCTCTCACGCGCACACTCCCCCTCTCACGCGCACACTCCCCCTCTCACGCGCACACTCCCCCTCTCACGCGCACACTACCCCTCTCACGCGCACACTCCCCCTCTCACGCGCACACTCCCCCTCTCACGCGCACACTCCCCCTCTCACGCGCACACTCCCCCTCTCACGCGCACACTCCCCCTCTCACGCGCACACTCCCCCTCTCACGCGCACACTCCCCCTCTCACGCGCACACTCCCCCTCTCACGCGCACACTCCCCCTCTCACGCGCACACTCCCCCCTCACGCGCACACTCCCCCCTCACGCGCACACTCCCCCCTCACGCGCACACTCCCCCCTCACGCGCACACTCCCCCTCTCACGCGCACACTCCCCCTCTCACGCGCACACTCCCCCTCTCACGCGCACACTCCCCCTCTCACGCGCACACTCCCCCTCTCACGCGCACTCCCCCTCTCACGCGCACTCCCCCTCTCACGCGCACTCCCCCTCTCACGTGCACTCCCCCTCTCACGCGCACACTCCCCCTCTCACGCGCACACTCCCTCTCTCATGCGCACACTCTCTCTCTCACGCACACTCTCTCGCGCACTCTCTCTCGCGCACTCTCTCTCGCGCACTCTCTCTCTTGCGCGCACTCTCTCGCGCTCTCTCTCTTGCGCACTCTCTCTCTCTCGTGCACTCTCTCTCGCGCACTCTCTCTCTCTCACTCTCTCTCTCGCGCACTCTCTCCTGCTCTCTCTTGCGCACACTCTCCCTCTCTCACACGCGCACACTCTCCCTCTCTCACACGCGCACTCTCTCCCTATCTCTCACGTGCACACTCTCCCTCTCTCATGCACACTCTCTCTCTCACACAAACTCTCTCCCTCTCTCACACACACTCTCTCCCTCTCTCTCACACACACTCTCTCCCTCTCTCACACACACTCTCTCCCTCTCTCACACACACTCTCTCACTCTCTCACACACACTCTCTCCCTCTATCGCACACACTCTCCCTCGCTCACACACACTCTCTCCCTCGCTCACACACACTCCCTCTCTCACACACACTCCCTCTCTCACACACACTCTCTCCCTCTCTCACACACACTCTCTCCCTCTCTCACACACACTCTCTCCCTCTCTCACACACACTCTCTCCCTCTCTCTCACACACTCTCTCCCTCTCTCTCACACACACTCTCTCCCTCTCTCTCACACACACTCTCTCCCTCTCTCACACACACTCTCTCCCTCTCTCACACACACTCTCCCTCTCTCACACACACTCTCTCCCTCTCTCACACACACTCTCTCCCTCTCTCACACACACACTCTCCCTCTCTCACACACACACTCTCCCTCTCTCACACACACACTCTCCCTCTCTCACACACACACTCTCCCTCTCTCACACACACTCTCTCCCTCTCTCACACACTCTCTCTCCCTCTCTCACACACTCTCTCCCTCTCTCTCACACACACACTCTCCCTCTCTCACACAAACTCTCTCCCTCTCTCACACACTCTCTCCCTCTCTCTCACACACACACTCTCCCTCTCTCACACACACTCTCTCCCTCTCTCACACACACTCTCTCCCTCTCTCACACACTCTCACACTCTCTCACACACACTCTCTCTCTCACACACACTTTCTCTCTCTCTCACACACTCTCCCTCTCTCACACACACTCTCACGCTCTCTCACACACACTCTCACACTCTCTCACACACACTCTCACACTCTCTCACACACACTCTCACACTCTCACACACACTCTCACACTCTCACACACACTCTCACACACACTCTCACACTCTCTCACACACTCTCTCACACACTCTCTCACACACTCTCTCTCTCACACACTCTCGCCCTCTCTCACACACACTCTCACACACATACTCTCTCTCACACACACATGCTGTCTCTCACACACACTCTCTCCCTCTCTCTCACACACACATTCTCCCTCTCTCACGCACACTCGCTCCCTCTCTCGCGCACACTCTCTCCCTCTCTCGCGCACACTCCCTCTCTCGCGCACACTCTCTCCCTCTCTCGCGCACACTCTCTCCCTCTCTCGCGCACACTCTCTCCCTCTCTCGCGCACACTCTCTCCCTCTCTCGCGCACACTCTCTCCCTCTCTCGCGCACACTCTCTCCCTCTCTCGCGCACACTCTCACACTCTCTCACACACTCTCTCTCTCTCACACACACTCTCTCTCTCACACACACTCTCTCCCTCTCTCACGCACTCACTCTCCCTCTCTCACGCACACACTCTCCCTCTCTCACGCACACACTCTCCCTCTCTCACGCACACACTCTCCCTCTCTCACGCACACACTCTCCCTCTCTCACGCACACACTCTCCCTCTCTCACACACACACTCTCCCTCTCTCACACACACACTCTCCCTCTCTCATGCACACTCTCTCCCTCTCTCGCGCACACACTCTCCCGCTCTCGCGCACACACTCTCCCTCGCTCGCGCACACACTCTCCCTCGCTCGCGCACACACTCTCCCTCGCTCGCGCACACACTCTCCCTCTCTCTCACACACACACTCTCTCCCTCTCTCTCACACACACACTCTCTCCCTCTCTCTCACACACACACTCTCTCCCTCTCTCTCACACACTCTCTCCCTCGCTCGCGCGCACTCTCTCCTTCGCTCGCTCTCCCTCCCTCCTCGCTCTCCCCCCTTCCCTCTCTCCCTCCTCTCTTGCTCTCCCCTTCCCTCTCCCCCCTCGCTCTCTCTGCCTCCCCCTCGCTCTCTCCCTCCCCCTCGCTCTCTCTCCGTCCCCCTCGCTCCCTCTCGCTCCCCCTGCTCTCTCTCCCTCCCCCTCGTTCTCTCTCCCTCCCCCTGCTCTCTCTCCCTCCCCCTCGCTCTCGCTCCCTCCCCCTCCACCTCGATCTTTCTCCCTCCCCCTCGCTCTCTCTCCCTCCCCCCTCGCTCTCTCTCCCTCCCCCCTCGCTCTCTCTCTCCCTCCCCCCTCGGTCTCTCTCTCCCTCCCCCCCTCACTATCTCCCACCCCCACTCTCTCCCTCCCCCTCCCCCTCGCTCTCTCTGCCCTCCCCCTCGCTCTCTCTTCCTTCCCCCTTGCACTCTCTGCTGTCGATTCCTCTGTGATACTCACTGCCGAAGGACGAGTCTTTTGCTGATTGATCGCTGGGTGTAACAGTAAAATCTTGCAAGCTCCTGGTTCTCAGGGTTCTGACCGAGCACACAGTGAGCAGCCTGTTAGGGGGATAGAGAGAGAAAGAGCGTGTGAGAGAAAGGCAGAGAGAGAGAAACCGGAACTGTGCACGGTGCTCCGAGTGTTGTCTAACTGAGGGGGATACGGAGACCGGAACTGTGCACGGTGCTCCCAGTGTGCTCTAACCGAGGGATACGGAGACCGGAACTGTGCACGGTGCTCCGAGTGTGGTCTAACTGAGGGGGATACGGAGACCGGAACTGTGCACGGTGCTCCCAGTGTGGTCTAACCGAGGGATACGGAGACCGGAACTGTGCACGGTGCTCCCAGTGTGGTCTAACCGAGGGATACAGAGACCGGAACTGTGCACGGTGCTCCCAGTGTGGTCTAACCGAGGGGGATACGGAGACCGGAACTGTGCACGGTGCTCCGAGTGAGGTCTGACCGAGGGATATGGAGACCGGAACTGTGCACGGTGCTCCGAGTGTGGTCTAACCGAGGGATACGGAGACCGGAACTGTGCACGGTGCTCCGAGTGTGGTCTAACCAAGGGGATAGGGAGACCGGAACTATGCATGGTGCTCCGAGTGTGGTCTAACCGAGGGGGATATGGAGACCGGAACTGTGCACGGTGCTCCCAGTGTGGTCTAACCGAGGGATACGGAGACCGGAACTGTGCACGGTGCTCCCAGTGTGGTCTAACCGAGGGATACGGATACCGGAACTGTGCACGGTGCTCCCAGTGTGGTCTAACCGAGGGATACGGAGACCGGAACTGTGCACGGTGCTCCCGGTGTGGTCTAACCAAGGGATACAGAGACCGGAACTGTGCACGGTGCTCCAAGTGTGGTCTAACCGAGGGGGATACGGAGACCGGAACTGTGCACGGTGCTCCAAGTGTGGTCTAACCGAGGGGATACGGAGACCGGAACTGTGCACGGTGCTCCCAGTGTGGTCTAACCGAGGGGATACGGAGACCGGAACTGTGCACGTTGCTCCGAGTGTGGTCTAACCGAGGGATACGGAGACCGGAACAGTGCACGGTGCCCCGAGTGTGATCTAACCGAGGGATACGGAGACCGGAACTGTGCACGGTGCTCCGAGTGTGGTCTAACCGAGGGATACGGAGACCGGAACCGTGCACGGTGCTCCGAGTGTGGTCTAACCGAGAGGATACAGAGACCAGAATGAATGATTGACCATCACCTGATAAAGGAAGTTCAGTCTCTGAAATGCCTCTTTGTCCTTAACCGCAGCCATCGCTTCTCAAACATCGAGTGAGAGGGGGAATCTGAAAATAATTGGAGAGTTAGTAACGTGCCAATATTCTCCGGAGTTTAGGAGAGCGAGAGGAGGTCTCATTGGATCAAATTCGGAGACGGGGGGAGGTTGTTGGTCAGGCTCAATCCTGAGAGGCGTTGCTTCTTTGGCCCCCTGCCCCCAGTAGGACGGTCTAGAATGAGGGGGAGGAGGGGGGTCACAGTCCCGGGGATAAGGGAAAGGCCATTTCGGACTGAGACGAGGAGAGATATCTCCCCTCGGAGGGAGGTGAATCTCTGGGACTCTCCATCCACCGCACCCCCCCCCCCCCCCGCCACCCACCCCCCACCCACAGAAATCTGCGACCCTCAGCCGGCAAGTCTACTGGAGATGGGGGAAGAGATGGAGAGAGACCCTCAGACGCAGAGGGAGCTGAGGGGAGCGGGAGGGAGAGTGGGGTCGAGTTAGAAGATCAGGTGTGATGGTGTTGAAATGGGGGGGTAGCAGGCTCAAGAGGGGCTGAATGACTTCCTGTTGTCTGTTTGATTTTGTGGGGCCCAGGGAGGGAATTATAAAGTGAGGGGAGCGGGATCTCGGGGTAGGTCCTAAAGTGGGCAGAGAGGGAGGTGCAAGGCGTAACCTGGGTGCAAAGAGAGTCCGAAGGACAAATCTGGGTTTAAAGATGGTCCCCGAGCCAGAAGTGAGTGTAAAAATGGTCCAGACCAAAAGCAGATGTAAGAGTGCTGGGGCTAAAAACTGGAACTAAAAACCAAAATTGTGTCAAGAGGGCTCAGAGACCAGACTTGGGTGTAAAGAGGGACCTGAGACCAGAATTGGGTGTAAAGAGGGTCCTGAGACCAGAATTGGGTGTAAAGGGGGACCTGAGACCAGAATTGGGTGTAAAGAGGGTCCTCAGACCAGAAGTGGGTGTAAAGAGGGTCCTTAGACCAGAATGGGTTGTAAAGAGGGTCCTCAGACCAGAATTGGGTGCAAAGGGGGTCCTCAGACCAGAAGTGGGTGTAAAGAGGGTCCTCAGACCAGAATGGGTTGTAAAGAGGGTCCCGAGACCAGAATTGGGCGTAAAGAGGGTCCCGAGACCAGAAGTGGGTGTAAAGAGGGTCCTCAGACCAGAAAGGGTTGTAAAGAGGGTCCTCAGACCAGAATTGGGTGCAAAGGGGGTCCTGAGACCAGAATTGGGTGTAAAGGGGGTCCTGAGACCAGAATTGGGTGTGAAGGGGGTCCTGAGACCAGAATTGGGTGTAAAGAGGGCCCTGAGACCAGAATTGGTTGTAAAGAGGGTCCTGAGACCAGAACTGGGTGTAAAGAGGGCCCTGAGACCAGAATTGGGCGTAAAGAGGGTCCTGAGACCAGAATTGGGTGTAAAGAGGGTCCCGAGACCAGAATTGGGTGTAAAGAGGGTCCCGAGACCAGAATTGGGTGTAAAGAGGGTCCTGAGACCAGAATTGGGTGTAAAGAGGGTCCCGAGACCAGAATTGGGTGTAAAGAGGGTCCTGAGACCAGAATTGGGTGTAAAGAGGGTCCCGAGACCAGAATTGGGTGTAAAGAGGGTCCCGAGACCAGAATTGGGTGTAAAGAGGGTCCTGAGACCAGAATTGGGTGTAAAGAGGGTCCTGAGACCAGAATTGGGTGTAAAGAGGGTCCTGAGGCCAGAATTGGATGCAAAGAGGGTCCTGAGGCCAGAATTGGATGCAAAGAGGGTCCTGAGACCAGAATTGGGTGTAAATGGGGCTCAAGGTAAAAATTGGGGCAGAACCACCTCAATCCCACCTTTGTTAATCCTTCATGTTGGGGGAAGGCAATAGGCGGCGGACCAGTTTTCTTTGGTTTCCCCCCCCCCACCACAATGGGTCTAAAGATGGCGCCGCGGGGACAGATCTGGCGACGCACACTTCCGGTGTCCTTTCACCCGCCCCCCCCCCCCCCTACTTCAACCCTGTAGAGAAGGGGAAGGATTAAAGGGACGGATACTTCCGGCAGTCAAAGGTTCCCGTCCCCTCATCCCATTGTGGGCTCGGAGCGGTTTGGGTCGTGCGTACTTCCGGTGGACAAAGGTTCCTACCCGCGACCTCCCGGCTGCTCCCTCTTTCCCCTGTCCGCGCCTCCTATCCCCGCCCCCTGCTCCTACCCCCGCCCCCTTCCTCTTTCCCCGCCCTCTCTCCTGGCTCCGCCCCCTCTCCCCGTCCCGGTCCCCGCCCTCTCCTCCTATCCCCTCCCCTTTCCCGGCCCCGTCCACCTGTCCCCGCCCCCGTCCACCTGTCCCTGCCCCCTCCTGCTGTTCCACCCCACCCCATTCCTATCCCCGCCCCCTCCTGCTGTCCCCGCCCCCTCCGGCTGTCCCTGCCCCCTCCTGCTGTTCCACCCCACCCCATTCCTATCCCCGCCCCCTCCTGCTGTCCCCGCCCCCTCCGGCTGTCCCTGCCTCCTCTTGCTGTCACCGCCCCCTGGACCACCCCCCCCCCCCCCCCCCCCCCCCGCCCCGTTCCTATCCCCGCCCCCTGTCCCCGCCCCTTCCTGCTGTCCCCGCCCCCTCCGGCTGTCCCCGCCCCCTCCCCTCTTCGTCGCCTCGCCCCGCCCACCTTTTCCTCCGCTCCCTCAATCACCTCGTCTCGCGTCCTCCGGCCCTCAGGTCCTCCCAGACTCCCGCCGCCGCCGCCGCCGCCGCCGCCTCCCTTGCCACCCGGCCTCTCGCCGCCGCCTCCTTGTCCGGTCCGTCGCACCGGAAGTTCCCCCACCAACCGCTTATCGAGGGCGGGTGCGCGGCTACTTCCGGTCCCCGCCCGCCTCGGGGACAAACCCGGGCGGACGACAAAGGTTCCGGGCCCCACCATTGACATTGTTGTTGTTGTAGTTTTGCTGAAGGAGGAGGTGGAGGTGGAGGAGGTGGAGGAGGAGGAGGGGAAGCTGATCGGGCTGAAAAAAAGCTGAGGTGGGGGTCAGAGTGAGTTATTGGGGGGGTCTTAGTTGGGGTTGGGGGTGAAACAGGGTCATGGAGGGTCAAAGGTGGGTCATTGAGGGTAAGTTTGGGTCACGGAGGGTCAAAGGTGGGTCATTGAGGGTAAGTTTGGGTCACGGAGGGTCAAAGGTGCGTCATTGAGGGTAAGTTTGGGTCACGGAGGGTCAAAAGTGGGTCATTGAGGGTAAGTTTGGGTCATGGAGGGTCAAAAGTGGGTCATTGAGGGTAAGTTTGGGTCATGGAGGGTCAAAGGTGGGTCATTGAGGGTAAGTTTGGGTCATGGAGGGTCAAAGGTGGGTCATTGAGGGTAAGTTTGGGTCATGGACGGTCAAAGGTGGGTCATTGAGGGTAAGATTGGGTCACGGAGGGTCAAAGGTGGGTCATTGAGGGTAAATTTGGGTCATGGAGGGTCAAAGGTGGGTCATTGAGGGTAAGTTTGGGTCATGGAGGGTCAAAGGTGGGTCATTGAGGGTAAGTTTGGGTCATGGAGGGTCAAAGGTGGGTCATTGAGGGTAAGTTTGGGTCATGGAGGGTCAAATGTGGGTCATTGAGGGTAAGTTTGGGTCATGGAGGGTCAAAGATGGATCATTGAGGGTAAGTTTGGGTCATTGAGGGTCAAAGTTTGAAAGTAAGATTGGGTCATGGAGGGTCAAAGGTGGGTCATTGAGGGTAAGTTTGCATCATGGAGGGTCAAAGGTGGGTCATTGAGGGTAAGTTTGGGTCATGGAGGGTCAAAGGTGGGTCATTGAGGGTAAGTTTGGGTCATGGACGGTCAAAGGTGGGTCATTGAGGGTAAGATTGGGTCACGGAGGGTCAAAGGTGGGTCATTGAGGGTAAGATTGCGTCATGGAGGGTCAAAGGTGGGTCATTGAGTGTAAGATTGGGTCACGGGAGGTCAAATGTGAGTTGTTGGGGCTTAGATGGGTCATGGAGTCAATTGTGGGAGTTTGAAGGTTTGATTTGGTTATGGAGGGTCAAATGTGGGTCTTTGAGGGTCCGATGTGGTCATGGAGAGTCAAATTTGGTCATGAGGGTCAAGTGTGGGTCAGATTTGGTCATGGAGGGTCACATGTGGGTCAGACTTTGTCACAGGGTCAATTGTGGGCTACTGAGGGATTTTAAATAGTTTTGGGGGCAAGCACATTTGACCATTGAGGGTCAAACTCTGTGTTTGAAGTTCAGAGTGGGTTATTGCAAGGTCAAAAGGGAGATTTAAAGTGGGGATGAGGCTCAAATTTGGTTCTTGAGGGGCCAAATGTGGTCATCAAGGGATAAATGTGGGTTGTTGCGGGTCAGATTTGGTCAAGGTGGGTCAAAGTGGACGATTGAGAGGGTTTTGGGGGGGGTCAGGTTTGGTCATTGGGGATCAAAGTGGATGATTGAGGGAGCTGAAATAGATTTGGGGGGGTTATATTTAGCCACTGAGGGTCAACTGTGCAATATTGAGGGTCAAGGTGGGTAACTGAGGGGTCAATATGGGTCATTGAGGGGTCAATATAGGTTAGAGGGATCAAAATGGGTCATCGAGGGGTCAAAGTGGGTGATCAAGGGGTCAATGTCGGTCATCGAGGGGTCAAAGTGGGTCATTGAGGGGTCAAGTTGATTTTGGGGGAGGGGATGTTAAAAATGATTTGTTGAAGTATGTTAAGAATGGGGTCAATGTGGCTGGGAGGTCAACATGGGTTATGGAGGGGTCAAAGTATGTCGCCAAAGGGGTCAAGGCGGGCTGCTGGGAGGTCAGAGTGCATTATGAAGGGGTCAAAGCAACAAATTGGTGGTCGGGGGGGGAGGGGAGGGTATTTTATTTCCTCTTCGACCACCCCGCGTGCAAACAGCGGAGAGTCTAACCGGTGGGGAGGTGGATTGAAATGTCCCTCACTCTTGTCTCTCCCGCCGACTGTAGGAATGAATGAGTCCGGGGGGACGCCCAAGAGGTTCCTCATTCCGGACCCGGAGCAGGTCTACAGGAGCGACCCTGACCCGGTGAGCCATGGGCTGCTTCTCGCGGGGTGGGGCGACGCCTCCTGCAGTCAACCAGCCCTCCGCTCCGTCACTAACGAGGCCTCTTGTTTCTCTTCTTTCCCCCCACCCCTCCAACTCCGACAGGTCAGGCCGCTCTTCCGGCCGGGGGTGTCGTTGGCCAGGGGAGGTGGGCAGAGCGAGGCGCCGGCGGCTCCCAGGGCCTGCCCCTCCCCCCCGCCGGCCGGGAGGAGGGGGGAGACGGGGGTGAGTGGCGGCCCGGGGTCAGCCGATCGGGGCTCGGGGGGAGACGGAGCGGACGCCGGTCCCACCACGGCGGCGAAGCGACTGGCGGCCAAGCAGAACACCATCGTGGTCAGCCCGAGGCAGGTGAGAGCGAGAGCCGGCGGGCGGGGCGGGGAGTGTTGGGAATAAATGGGGCCTCCTCCTGTTCCTGTGTAACAGGCTCGAGAAGGGGCTGAATGGGCCTCCTCCTGTTCCTGTCTCTAACTCTCTGTCTTTCTCTCCCCTGTAGAGAGGGAATCCAATCCTGAAGTTCATCCGGAATGTTCCCTGGGAGTTTGGCGATGTTGTGCCGGATTACATACTGGGCCAGACCGCCTGTGCTCTCTATCTGAGGTGAGGGGTGGGTGTCCCACCGGAATGGAGGGGCCTGAGAGGGGTGGAGGGAGAGCTGTTCCCCAAACTCCCGGTCTCCCCACAAACTGATCGCAGAGCCCCGAGCACAGAGCACCAGCCCAAGAGACCTCCACACATCACTCCCACTGCCCCAGAACACTCCTCTCTCTCTCTCTCTCTCTCTGTCTCTCTCTCTCTCTCTCACTGCAGCTCTGACTCCCTCTGCCTCTCTCTCTTGCTCTCGCTCTTTGTCTATCTTTGTGTCTCGTTCTCCTTCTCTGTCTCTCTCTCTCTCTCTGTCTCCTTCTCTCTGTCTCTCTCTCTGTCTCTCTCTTTCTCTCTCTGTCTCTCTCTCTCTGTCTCTCTCTCTGTCTCTCTCTTTCTCTCTCTCTCTGTCTCTCTCTCTGTCTCCCCTCTCTCTCTCTGTCTCTCTCTCTCTCTTTCTCTCTGTCTCTCTCTCTGTCTCTCTCTCTGTCTCTCTCTTTCTCTCTCTGTCTCCTTCTCTCTCTCTCCTTCTCTCTGTCCCTCTCTCTCTGTCTCCCTCTCTCTCTCTGTCTCTCTGTCTCTCTCTGTCTCTCTCATTCTCTCTCTCTCTGTCTCTCTCTCTGTCTCCTCTCTCTCTCCTCTCTCTCTCCTTCTCTCTCTCTCTGTCTCCTTCTCTCTGTCTCCATCTCTCTCTCTCCTCTCTCTCTCCGTCTCTCTCTCTCTGTCTCCTCTCTCTCTCCTTCTCTCTCTCCTTCTCTCTCTCCTTCTCTCTCTCTGTCTCTCTCTCTGTCTCTCTCTCTGTCTCTCTCTCTCCTCTCTCTCTCCTCTCTCTCTCCTCTCTCTCTCCTTCTCTCTCTCTCTGTCTCCTTCTCTCCGTCTCCTTCTTTCTGTCTCCATCTCTCTCTCTCCTCTCTCTCTCCTTCTCTCTCTCTCCGTCTCTCTCTCTCTCTGTCTCCTCTCTCTCTCCTTCTCTCTCTCCTCTCTCTCTCCTCTCTCTCTCCTTCTCTCTCTCTCTCTCTCTGTCTCTCTCTTTCTCTCTCTCTCTGTCACCTTCTTTCTGTCTCTGTGTCCTTTTCTCTGTCTCCTTCTCTCCGTTAAGGGGGAGATCGAATCGAGGCGCTTGGAATCGGGAAGGATCTGCGATGGGTGGGTCAATGAGGAGAAGCTGTCTCCGGTGTCTGGAGGGTTGGGAACCAGAGGGACACACAGATTGAGGGTGACCAGGAAAAGGTGGGGGTGGGGGTGGGGGTGAGGTTGGGGATGAAGGTGAGGGTGGGGGTGGGGGTGAGGTTGGAGGTGGGGGTGGGGGTGAGGGTGGGGGTGGGGGTGAGATTGGAGGTGGGGGTGGGGGTGAGGGTTGAGGGTGAGGGTGGGGGTGGGGGTGAGGGTTGAGGGTGGACGTGGGGATGAGGTTGGGGTGGGGGTGAGGGTGGGGGAGGGGGAGGGGGTGGGGGTGAGGGTGGGGGAGGGGGAGGGGGTGGGGTTGAGGGTGGAGGTGGGGGTGAGGGTTGGGGGTGAGTGTGGGGGTGAGGGTGGGAGTGAGGGTTGGGGGTGGGGGTGAGGGTGGGGGTGGGGGTGAGGGTGGAGGTGAGGTTGAGGGTGGGGGTGGGGGTGAGGGTGGGGGTGAGGGTGGGCGTGGGGATGAGGGTGGGGGTGGGGGTGAGGGTTGAGGGTGGGCGTGGGGATGAGGTTGGGGGTGGGGGTGAGGGTTGGGGTGGGGGTGAGGGTGGGGGTGGGGGTGAGGGTGGAGGTGAGGGTGGGGGTGAGGGTTGGGGGGGGTGGGGGTGAGGGGGAGAGAGAGGGAGGAATGTTTAGTTTTAAACACGGGGAGTGGGCGTGATCTGGAAGGCGCTGCCTGAAAGGGCGGCGGAAGCAGATTCAATCGGCATTTTCAAAAAGGGGAAACCGGATAACTACTGGACGGGGAATCGTTTACAGGGAGGGAGGGGGATGAATTGGATCGCTCGTTTACAGGGCTGGCACGGGAAAGAGGGGCTGAATGGCCTCCCTCACGCAGTCTCTCTCTGTCCTTGCAGTCTCCGCTATCACTGCCTGAATCGCGATTACATTCACAAGCGGCTGAGGGAGCTGGGACAAGCCTTCGCATTGCGAGTCTTACTGGTCCATGTGGATGTGGTAAGTAGCTGAGGGCTGTGTGGGCTTAGGCAAGCCGGAGGTTGGAGCAGACACCAGCTAAAAGCACTGGGAGCCCGGACTGTCTGAGCACTGTTGTCTGGGACAGAATGGCTGGCTTCTTACCTCCTGAGGGAGATAGAGGAACACAGAATGTAGGAGTTCATGGTTCGTGCTCATGCATGTGTGTGCGAGTGCACATGTGTGAGCGCGTGTGTGTGAGTGCACGTGTGTGAGTGTGTGTCTGTGAGTGTGTGTCTGTGAGTGCCTGTGTGTGAGTGCGTGTGTGTGAGTGCGTGTGTGCGAGTGCACATGTGTGAGCACATGTGTGTGAGTGCATGTGTGTCAGTGCGTGTGTGTGAGTGCGTGTGTGTGAGTGCGTGCGTGTGAGTGCGTGCGTGTCAGTGCGTGTGTGTCAGTGCGTGTGTGTGAGTGCGTGTGTGTGTGCGTGTGTGTGTGCGCGTGTGTGTGCGAGTGCGTGTGTGAGTGCATGTGTGTGAGTGCGTGTGTGAGTGCGTGTGTGAGTGCGTGTGTGAGTGCGTGTGTGTGAGTGCGTGTGTGTGAGTGCGTGTGTGTGAGTGCGTGTGTGTGAGTGCGTGTGTGTGAGTGCACGTGTGTGAGTGCACGTGTGTGAGTGCACGTGTGTGAGTGCGTGTCTGTGATTGCATGTGTGTCAGTGCGTGTGTGTGAGTGCACGCGTGTGAGTGCACGTGTGTGAGTGCGTGTCTGTGATTGCATGTGTGTCAGTGCGTGTGTGTGAGTGCACGTGTGTGAGTGCACGTGTGTGAGTGCACGTGTGTCAGTGCGTGTGCGTGAGTGTGCGTGAGTGCGTGTGCGTGTGTGCGTGTGTGTGTGTGTGCGTGTGTGTGAGTGCGTGTGTGTGAGTGCGTGTGTGAGTGCGTGCGTGTGAGTGCATGTAAGTGCACGTGTGTGAGTGCGTGTTTTTGAGTGCACGTGTGTGAGTGCGTGTCTGTGAGTACATGTGTGTGAGTGCGTGCGTGTGAGTGCGTGTGTGTGAGTGCGTGCGTGTGAGTGCAGGCGTGTGAGTGCGTGTGTGTGAGTGCATGTGTGTGTGTGCACGTGTGTGAGTGCCTGTCTGTGAGTGCATGTGTGTCAGTGCATGTGTGTCAGTGCGTGTGTGTGTGTGCGTGTGTGTGCGTGTGTGTGTGTGTGTGTGAGTGCGTGTGTGAGTGCGTGTGTGAGTGCGTGTGTGAGTGCGTGTGTGAGTGCGTGTGTGAGTGTGTGCGTGTGAGTGTGTGCGTGTGAGTGCACGTGTGTAAGTGCACGTGTGTGAGTGCGTGTTTTTGAGTGCACGTGTGTGAGTGCGTGTGTGTGAGTGCGTGTCTGTGAGTACGTGCGTGTGAGTGCGTGTGTGAGTGCGTGTGTGAGTGCGTGCGTGTGAGTGCGTGTGAGTGCGTGCGTGTGAGTGCGTGCGTGTGAGTGCGTGCGTGTGAGTGCGTGCGTGTGAGTGCACGTGTGTGAGTGCACGTGTATGAGTGCGTGTTTTTGAGTGCACGTGTGTGAGTGCGTGTCTGTGAGTACATGTGTGTGAGTGCGTGCATGTGGGTGCGTGTGTGTGGGTGCGTGCGTGTGAGTGCGTGCATGTGAGTGCGTGCGTGTGAGTGCGTGGGTGTGTGTGAGTGCGTGTGTGTGAGTGCGTGTGTGTGAGTGCGTGTGAGTGCGGGCGTGTGAGAGCGTGCATGCGTGTGAGAGCGAGCGTGTGAGAGCGTGCGTGTGAGTGCGTGTGTGCGAGTGCGTGCGTGTGTGTGAGCGCATGTGAGTGCGTGTGTGAGTGCGTGCGTGTGTGAGTGCGTGCGTGTGAGTGCGTGCGTGCGTGTGAGAGCGAGCGTGTGAGAGCGAGCGTGTGAGAGCGTGCGTGTGAGTGCGTGTGTGCGAGTGCGTGTGACTGCGTGCGTGTGTGTGAGCGCGTGTGAGTGCGTGCGTGTGAGTGCGTGCGTGTGAGTGCGTGCACGTGAGTGCGTGCACGTGAGTGCGTGTCTGCTAGTGCACGTGTGTGAGTGCCTATCTGTGAATGCACGTGTGTGAGTGCGTGTCTGCGAGTACACGTGTGTGAGTGCATGTCTGTGAGTGCACGTGTGAGTGCGTGTCTGAGTGCACATGTGTGAGTGCATCTCTGTGCGTGTGAGTGAGTGCACGTGTGTGAGTGCATGTCTGCGAGTGCACATGTGAGTGCATTGTCTGCGAGTGCACGTGTGAGTGCATGTCTGTGAGTACACGTGTGTGAGTGCGTGTCTGCGAGTGCATGTCTGTGAGTGCACGTGTGAGTGCATCTCTGTGCGTGTGAGTGAGTGCACGTGTGTCTGTGAGTCTGTGAGTGCACGTCTGTGAGTGCGTGCCTATGAGTGCATGTGTGTGAGTTCATGTCTGTGTGTGC
Source organism: Carcharodon carcharias (assembly GCF_017639515.1). NCBI lineage: Eukaryota > Metazoa > Chordata > Chondrichthyes > Lamniformes > Lamnidae > Carcharodon > Carcharodon carcharias. The sequence goes on along the minus strand of NC_054505.1, from coordinate 239,760 downwards.
ATGTGTGTGAGTGCGTGTCTGCGACTGCGTGTCTGTGAGTGCACATGAGTGAGTGCGTCTCTGTTTGTGCATGTGTGTGAGTGCACGTGTGTGAGTGCGTGTCTGTGTGCATGTGTGTGAGTGTGTGTCTGCGAGTGCACGTGAGTGCGTTGTCTGCGAGTGCACGTGTGAGTGCGTGTCTGCAAGTGCACGTGTCTGTGTGTGCACGTGAGTGCACGTGTCAGTGCGTGTCTGCGAGTGCACGTGTGTGTGTGTGTGTCTGTGTGCGCACGTGTATTAGTGCATGTCTGTTTGTGCACGTGAGTGTCTGCACGTGTGTGTGTGTCTGTGTGCGCACGTCTGTTAGTGCGTGTCTGTGTGTGCACGTGAGTGAATGCACATGTGAGTGTGTGTCTGCGAGTGCACGTGTGTGACTGCAATTGCACGTGTGTGAGTGTGTGTCTGTGTGCGCACGTGTTTTAGTGCGTGTCTGTGTGTGCAAATGTGTGAGTGCATGTCTGTGAGTGCGTGTCTGAGTGCGTGTCTGTGAATGCGTGTCTGTGAGTGCACATGTGTGAGGGCATGTCTGTGTGTGCATGTGTGTGAGTGCACGTCTGTGTGTGCATGTGTGTCTGTGAGTGCGTGTCTGTGAGTGCGTGTCTATGAGTGCACGTGTGTGAGTGCATGACTGTGACTGCATGTCTGTGAGTGCACATGAGTGTGTGCGTGTCTGTGTGTGCATGTCTGTATGTGCGTGTTTGCGAGTGCACGTCTGTGAGTGCATGTCTGTGAGTGCAAGTGTGTGAGTGCGTCTCTGTTTGTGCATCTGGGTGAGTACATGTCTGCGAGTGCACGTGTCTGAGTGTGTGTCTGTGTGCGCACGTGCGTTAGTGCATGTCTGTGTGCACGTGAGTGAGTGCACATGCATTAGTGCATGTCTGTGTGTGCACGTGAGTGAGTGAACGTGTGTGAGTGCATGTCTGTGAGTGCACGGGTCTGAGTGTGTGTCTGTGTGTGCACGTGCGTTAGTGCGTGTCTGTATGTGCACGTGAGTGAGTGCACGTGTGTGAGTGCATGTCTGTGAGTGTACGTGAGTGTGTGCACATGCGTTAGTGCATGTCTGTGTGTGCACATGAGTGAGTGCACGTGTGTGAGTGCGTGTCTGTGAGTGCGTGTCTGTGAGTGCGTGTCTGTGAGTGCGTGTCTGTGAGTGCGTGACTGTGAGTGCACGTATGTGAGTGCGTGTCTGTGAGTGCGTGACTGTGAGTGCACGTATGTGAGTGCACTAGTGTGAGTGCGTCTCTATTTGTGCAAGTGTGTGAGTGTGTGTCTGTGTGCGCACGTGTGTTAGTGCGTGTCTGTGTGTGCACGTGTGTGTGTGTCTGTGTGCACACGTGTTTTAGTGCGTGTCTGTGTGTGCACGTGTGTGAGTGCACATGTGAGTGCGTGACTGAGTGCGTGTCTGTGAATGCATGTCTGTGAGTGCACATGTGTGTGTGCATCTCTGTTTGTGCATGTCAGTGCGTTGTCTGCGAGTGCACGTGTGTGAGTGTGTGTCTGTGTGCGCACGTGTGTTAGTGCATGTCTGTGTGTGCACGTGTGTCTGTGAGTGCACGTGTGTGAGTGCATGACTGTGACTGCGTGTCTGTGAGTGCACATGAGTGAGTGCGTGTCTGTGTGTGCGTGTCTGCGAGTGCGTGTTGAGTGCGTGTCTGCGAATGTGTGTCTGTGAGTGCATATGTGTGAGGGCATGTCTGTGTGTGCACGTGTGTCTTTGAGTCTGTGAGTGCACGTCTGTGAGTGCGTGTCTATGAGTGCACGTGTGTGAGTGCGTGTCTGTGAGTGCGTGTCTGTGAGTGCACATGTGTGAGTGCGTCTCTGTTTGTGCATGTGGATGAAGTGCGTGTCTGAGAGCGCACGTGTGTGAGTGCATGTCTGCGAGTACACCTGTGTGAGTGCGTGTCTGTGAGTGCGTGTCTGTGAGTGCACGTGTCTGAGTGTGTGTCTGTGTGCGCACGTGCGTTAGTGCGTGTCTGTGTGTGCACGTGAGTGAGTGCACGTGTGTGAATGCGTGTCTGAGTACACGTGAGTGAGTGCACGTGCATTAGTGCATGTCTGTGTGTGCACGTGAGTGAGTGCACGTGTGTGAGTGCGTGTCTGTGAGTGCGTGTCTGTGAGTGCATGTATGTCAGTGCGTGTCTGTGAGTGCGTGTCTGTGAGTGCACGTATGTGAGTGCGTGTCTGTGAGTGCGTGTCTGTGAGTGCGTCTCTGTGCATGTGGGTGAAGTGCATGTCTGAGAACGCACGTGTGTGAGTGCGTTTCTGCGAGTGCACATGTGTGAGTGCATGTCTGCGAGTACACCTGTGTGAGTGCGTGTCTGTGAGTGCACGTGTCTGAGTGTGTGTCTGTGTGTCCACGTGCGTTAGTGCGTGTCTGTGTATGCACGTGAGTGAGTGCACGTGAGTGAGTGCACGTGTGTGAGTGCATGTCTGTGAGTGCACGTGTCTGAGTGTGAGTCTGTGTGCGCACTTGCGTTAGTGCGTGTCTGTGTGCACGTGAGTGAGTGCACGTGCATTAGTGCGTGTCTGTGTGTGCACGTGAGTGAGTGCACGTGTGTGAATGCGTGTCTGTGAGTACACGTGAGTGAGTGCACGTGCATTAGTGCGTGTCTGTGTGTGCACGTGAGTGAGTGCGTGTCTGTGAGTGCATGTCTGTGAGTGCACGTATGTGAGTGCGTGTCTGTGAGTGCACGTATGTGAGTGCGTGTCTGTGAGTGCATGTGTGTGAGTGCACGTATGTGAGTGCACGTGAGTGCGTGTCTGTGAGTGCTTGTCTGTGAGTGCGTCTCTGTTTGTGCATGTGGGTGAAGTGCGTGTCTGAGAGCGCACGTGTGTGAGTGCGTTTCTGCGAGTGCACATGTGTGAGTGCGTGTCTGCGAGTGCACGTGTGTGAGTGCATGTCTGCGAGTACACCTGTGTGAGTGCGTGTCTGTGAGTGCATGTGTCTGAGTGTGTGTCTGTGTGCGCACGTGCGTTAGTGCGTGTCTGTGTGCACGTGAGTGAGTGCACGTGCGTTAGTGCATGTCTGTGTGTGCACGTGAGTGAGTGCACGTGTGTGAGTGCGTGTCTGTGAGTGCACGTGTCTGCGTGTGTGTCTGTGTGCGCACGTGCGTTAGTGCGTATCTGTGTGTGCATGTGAGTGAATGCACGTGTGTGAATGCGTGTCTGTGAGTACACGTGAGTGAGTGCATGTGCATGTCTGTGTGTGCATGTGTGTGAGTGCGTGTCTGTGAGTGCGTGTCTGTGAGTGCGTGTCTGTGAGTGCGTGTCTGTGAGTGCGTGTCTGTGAGTGCACGTATGTGAGTGCATGTGTGTGAGTGCACGTATGTGAGTGCGTGTCTGTGAGTGCGTGTCTGAGAGCGCATGTGTGTGAGTGCGTTTCTGCGAGTGCACATGTGTGAGTGCGTGTCTGCGAGTGCACGTGTGTGAGTGCATGGCTGCGAGTACACGTGTGTGAGTGCGTGTCTGTGAGTGCACATGTCTGAGTGTGTGTCTGTGTGTGCACGTGAGTGAGTTCACATGTGTGATTGCGTGTCTGTGAGTGCGTGTCTGTGAGTGCGTGTCTGTGAGTGCGTGTCTGTGAGTGCGTGTCTGTGAGTGTGTGTCTGTGAGTGCGTGTCTGTGAGTGCACGTATGTGAGTGTGTGTCTGTGAGTGCATGTGTGTGAGTGCACGTATGTGAGTGCACGTATGTGAGTGCGTGTCTGTGAGTGCGTGTCTGTGAGTGCACGTATGTGACTGCACTAGTGTGAGGGCATGTGTGTGAGTGCGTCTCTGTTTGTGCACGTGTGTGAGTGCGTGTCTGTGTGTGCACGTGTTTTAGTGCATGTCTGTATGTGCACGTGAGTGAGTGCACATGTGAGTGCGTGTCTGAGTGCGTGACTGTGAATGCATGTCTGTGAGTGCATCTCTGTTTGTGCGTGTGAGTGAGTGCACGTGTGTCTGTGAGTGCACGTCTGTGAGTGCACGTCTGTGAGTGTGTGCCTATAAGTGCAAGTGTGTGACTGCATGTCTGTGAGTGCACATGAGTGAGTGCATGTCTGTTTGTGCATGTGGGTGAGTGCACGTGTGTGAGTGCGTGTCTGTGTGCGCACATGTGTTAGTGCGTGTCTGTGTGTGCACGTGAGTGAGGGCATGTCTGTGAGTGCACGTGTGTGAGTGCATGTCTGTGTGTGCACGTGTGTCTGTGAGTCTGAGAGTGCACGTCTGTGAGTGCATGTCTATGAACGCACATGAGTGAGTGCGTGTCTGTGTGTGCACGTGAGTGTGTGCACTTGTGTGAGTGTGTCTATGTGCACACTTGTTTTAGTGCATGTCTGTGTGTGCACGTGAGTGAGGGCGTGTCTGTGAGTGCACGTGTGTGAGTGCATGTCTGTGTGTGCACGTGTGTCTGTGAGTCTGAGAGTGCACGTCTGTGGGTGCATGTCTATGAATGCACATGAGTGAGTGCATGTCTGTGACTGCGTGTCTGTGAATGCACATGAGTTGAGTGCGTGTCTGTGTGTGCGTGTCTGTGTGTGCATGTGTGTGAGTGCATGTCTGTGAGTGCACATGTGTGAGTGCGTCTCTGTGCATGTGGGTGAGTGCGTGTCTGCGAGTACACGTGTGTGAGTGCGTGTCTGTGAGTGCACGTGTGTGAGTGCATGTCTGCGAGTACGCGTGTGTGAGTGCGTGTCTGCAAGTGCACGTGTGAGTGTGTCTGTGTGCGCACGTGTGTTAGTGCATGTCTGTTTGTGCACGTGAGTGTCTGCATGTGTGTGTGTGTCTGTGTGCGCACGTGTGTTAGTGCGTGTCTGTGTGTGCACGTGAATGAGTGCACATGTGTGAGTGCGTGTCTGCGAGTGCACGTGTGTGACTGCAATTGCAAGTGTGTGACTGTGTGTCTGTGTGCGCACGTGTTTTAGTGCGTGTGTGTGTGCACGTGAGTAAGGGCTTGTCTGTGAGTGCACGTGTGTGAGTGCATGTCTGTGTGTGCACGTGTGTGAGTGCATCTCTGTTTGTGCATGTGGGTGAGTGTGTGTCTGCGAGTGCACGTGTGTGAGTGCGTGTCTGCGAGTGCACGTGTGTGAGTGCATGTCTGCGAGTACAGGTGTGTGAGTGCATGTCTGTGAGTGCACGTGTCTGAGTGTGTGTCTGTGTGTGCACGTGTGTGAGTGCGTATCTTTGAGTGCGTGCCTGTGAGTGCACGTGTGTGAATGCACGTGTGTGAATGCACGTGTGTGAGTGCATGTGGGTGAGTGCACGTGGGTGAGTGCACATGGGTGAGTGCGTGTCTGTGAGTGCGCGTGTGTCAGTGTATGTGTGTGAGTGCGTGTCTGTGAATGTACGTGTGTGAGTGCATGTCTGTGAGTGCGTGTCTGTGAGTGCGTGTCTGTGAGTGCGTGTCTGTGAGTGCGTGTCTGTGAGTGCGTGTCTGTGAGTGCGTGTCTGTGAGTGCGTGTCTGTGAGTGCGTGTCTGTGAGTGCGTGTCTGTGAGTGCGTGTCTGTGAGTGCGTGTCTGTGAGTGTTTGTCTGTGAGTGTTTGTCTGTGAGTGTTTGTCTGTGAGTGCGTTTCTGTGAGTGTACGTGTGTGAGTGCGTGTCTGTGAGTGTGTGTCTGTGAGTGTTTGTCTGTGAGTGTGTCTGTGAGTGTTTGTCTGTGAGTGTTTGTCTGTGAGTGTTTGTCTGTGAGTGCGTGTCTGTGAGTGTACGTCTGTGAGCGCGTGTCTGTGAGTGTGTGTCTGTGAGTGTGTGTCTGTGAGTGTTTGTCTGTGAGTGCGTGTCTGTGAGTGTACGTGTGTGAGTGCGTGTCTGTGAGTGTACGTGTGTGAGTGCGTGTCTGTGAGTGCGTGTCTATGAGTGCGTGTCTGTGAGTGCGTGTCTGTGAGTGCGTGTCTGTGAGTGCATGTCTGTGAGTGCATGTCTGTGAGTGTTTGTCTGTGAGTGCCTGTCTGTGAGTGCCTGTCTGTGAGTGCCTGTCTGTGAGTGCCTGTCTGTGAGTGCGTGTCTGTGGGTGCGCGTGTGTGGGTGCGTGTCTGTGGGTGCGCGTGTGTGGGTGCTTGTCTGCTAGTGCATGTGTGCAACTGTGTGCGCATCTGTGGGTGCGCGTCTGTGAGTGCTTGTCTGTGAGTGCTTGTCTGCCAGTGCGTGTGTGTGAATGTGTGTGTGTTTCTGTGTGCATGTCTCTGAGTGCGGTGAGTGCCCAGGGGGCAGTGAATCTAAAACACGCTTCAAATAATCAAAATCATTCGTTTTCAGAAAGATCCATACCAAGATCTCAAGGAACTGGCGAGAATAAGTCTCCTCGCGGACTGCACACTGATCCTGGCCTGGAGGTACAGCACGGGGTTAGATACAGAATAAATCACCCTCTACACCGTCCCCATCAAACACTCCCAGGACAGGTACAGCACAGGGTTAGATACAGAGTAAAGATCCCCCTACACCGTCCCCATCAAACACTTCCAGGACAGGTACAGCAAGGGGTTAGATACAGAATAAATCACCCTCTACACCGTCCCCATCAAACACTCCCAGGAGAGGTACAGCACGGGGTTAGATACAGAATAAAGCTCCCTCTACACTGTCCCCAACAAACACTCCCAGGACAGGTACAGCACGGGGTTAGATACAGAGTAAAGCTCCCTCTACACTGCCCCATCAAACACTCCCAGGACAGGTACAGCACGGGGTTAGATACAGAGTAAATCTCTCTCTACACTGTCCCCATCAAACACTCCCAGGACAGGTACAGCACGGAGTTAGGTACAGAGTAAATCTCCCTCTACACTGTCCCCATCAAGCACTCCCAGGACAGGTACAGCACGGGGTTAGATACAGAGTAAATCTCCCTCTACACCGTCCCCATCAAACACTCCCAGGACAGGTACAGCACGGGGTTAGATACAGAGTAAATCTCCCTCTACACTGTCCCCAGCAAACACTCCCAGGACAGCTACAGCACGGGATTAGATACAGAGTAAATCTCCCTCTACACTGTTCCCATCAAACACTCCCAGGACAGGTACAGCACGGGGTTAGATACAGAGTAAAGCTCCCTCTACACCGTCCCCATCAAACACTCCCAGGACAGGTACAGCACGGGGTTAGATACAGAGTAAATCTCCCTCTACACTGTCCCCATCAAACACTCCCAGGACAGGTACAGCACGGGGTTAGATACAGAGTAAATCTCCCTCTACACTGTCCCCATCAAACACTCCCAGGACAGGTACAGCACGGGGTTAGATACAGAGTAAAGCTCCCTCTACACCGTCCCCATCAAACACTCCCAGGACAGGTACAGCACGGGGTTAGATACATAGTAAAGTTGCCTCTACACTGTCCCCATCAAGCACTCCCAGGACAGGTACAGCACGGGGTTAGATGCAGAGTAAAGTTGCCTCTACACTGTCCCCATCAAACACTCCCAGGACAGGTACAGCACGGGGTTAGATACAGAGTAAAGCTCCCTCTACACTGTCCACATCAAACACTCCCAGGACAGGTACAGCACCGGGTTAGATACAGACTAAAGTTCCCTCTACAACGTCCCCATCAAACACTCCCAGGACAGGTACAGCATGGGGTTAGATACAGAGTAAAGCTCAATCTACACTGTCCCCATCAAACACTCCCAGGACAGGTACAGCACGGGGTTAGATACAGAGTAAATCTCCCTCTACACTGTTCCCATCAAACACGCCCAGGACAGGTACAGCACGGGGTTAGATACAGAGTAAATCTCCCTCTACACTGTCCCCATCAAACACTCCCAGGACAGGTACAGCACGGGGTTAGATACATAGTAAAGTTGCCTCTACACTGTCACCATCAAACTCTCCCAGGACAGGTACAGCCCGGGGTTAGATACAGAGTAAAGGTCACTCCAGACTATCCCCATCAAACACTCCCAGGACAGGTACAGCACGGGGTTAGATACAGAGTAAATCTCCCTCTACACTGTCCCCATCAAACACTCCCAGGACAGGTACAGCACGGGGTTAGATACAGAGTAAATCTCCCTCTACACTGTCCCCATCAAACACTCCCAGGACAGGTACAGCACGGGGTTAGATACAGAGTAAAGCTCCCTCTACACTGTCCCCATCAAACACTCCCAGGACAGGTACAGCACGGGGTTAGATACAGAGTAAATCTCCCTCTACACTGTCCCCATCAAACACTCCCAGGACAGGTACAGCACGGGGTTAGATACAGAGTAAAGCTCCCTCTATACTGTCCCCATCAAACACTCCCAGGACAGGTACAGCACGGGGTTAGATACAGAGTAAAGATCCCTCTAGACTGTCCTCGTCAACACTCCCAGGACAGGTACAGCACGGGGTTAGATACAGAGTAAATCTCCCTCTACACTGTCCCCATCAAACATTCCCAGGACAGGTACAGCACGGGGTTAGATACAGAGTAAAGCTCCCTCTACACCGTCCCCAAAAAACATTCCCAGGACAGGTACAGCACGGGGTTAGATACAGAGTAAAGCTCCCTCTACGCTGTCCCCATCAAATAGTCCCAGGACAGGTACAGCACGGGGTTTGATACAGAGTAAAGTTCCCTCTACACCGTCCCCATCAAACACTCCCAGGACAGGTACAGCACGGGGTTAGATACAGAGTAAATCTCCCTCTACACTGTCCCCATCAAACACTCCCAGGACAGGTACAGCACGGAGTTAGATACAGAGTAAATCTCCCTCTACACTGTCCCCATCAAACAGTCCCAGGACAGGTACAGCACGGGTTAGATACAAAGTAAAGCTCCCTCTACACTGTCCTTATCAAACACTCCCAGGACAGGTACAGCACGGGGTTAGATACAGAGAAAGTCTCACTCTACACAGTCCACATCAAACACTCCCAGGACAGGTACAGCACGGGGTTAGATACAGTGTAAAGATCCCACTAGACCGGCCCCATCAAACACTCCCAGGACAGGTACAGCACGGGGTTAGATACAGAGTAAATCTCCCTCTACACCGTCCCCATCAAACACTCCCAGGACAGGTACAGAGTGGGGCTAGATACAGAGTAAAGGTCACTCCACACTGTCCCCATCACCCACTCCCAGGACAGGTACAGCACGGGGTTAGATACAGAGTAAAGCTCCCTCTACACCGGCCCCATCAAACACTCCCAGGACAGGTACAGCATGGGGTTAGATACAGAGTAACCCTCCCTCTACAGTGTCCCCATCAAACACTCCCAGGACAGGTACAGCACGGGGTTAGATACAAAGTAAAGTTCCCTCTACACTGTCCCCATCAAACACTCCCAGGGCAGGTACAGCACTGGGCTAGATACAGAGGAAGTCTCCCTCTACACTGTCCACATCAAACACTCCCAGGACAGGTACAGCACGGGGTTAGATACAGAGTAAATCTCCCTCTACACCGTCCCCATCAAACACTCCCAGGACAGGTACAGCACGGGGTTACATACAGAGTAAAGCTCTCTCTACACCGTCCCCATCAAACACTCCCAGGACAGGTACAACACGGGGATAGATACAGAGTAAAGTTCCCTCTACACTGTCCCCATCAAACTCTCCCAGGACACGTACAGCGCGGGGTTAGATACAGAGTAAATCTCCCTCTACACTGTCCCCATCAAATAGTCCCAGGACAGGTACAGCACGGGGTTAGATACAGAGTAAATCTCCCTCTACACTGTCCCCATCAAACACTCCCAGGTAGGTACAGCACGGGGTTAGATACAGAGTAAATCTCCCTCTGCACTGTCCCCATCAAACACTCCCAGGACAGGTACAGCACGGGGTTAGATACCGAGTAAAGCTCCCTCTACACTGTCCCCATCAAACACTCCCAGGACAGATACAGCACGGGGTTAGATACAGAGTAAATCTCCCTGTACACTGTCCCCATCAAACACGCCCAGGACAGGTACAGCACGGGGTTAGATACATAGTAAAGTTGCCTCTACACTGTCACCATCAAACTCTCCCAGGACAGGTACAGCACGGGGTTAGATACAGAGTTAAGCTCCCTCTACACCGTCCCCATCAAACACTCCCAGGACAGGTACAGCCCGGGATTAGATACAGAGTAAAGTTCCCTCTTCACTGTCCCCATCACCCGCTCCCAGGACACGTACAGCACGGGGTTAGATACAGAGTAAAGCTCCCTCTACGCTGTCCCCATCAAATACTCCCAGGAAAGGTACAGCACGGGGTTTGATACAGAGTAAAGTTCCCTCTACACTGTCCCCATCAAACACTCCCAGGACAGGTACAACACGGGGTTAGATACAGAGTAAAGCTCCCTCCACACTGTCCCCATCAAACACTCCCAGGACAGGTACAGCACGGGGTTAGATACAGAGTAAATCTCCCTCTACACCGTCCCCATCAAACACTCCCAGGACAGGTACAGCACGTTGTTAGATATAGAGTAAGTCTCACTTTACACTGTCCACATCAAACACTCCCTGCACAGGTATAGCACGGGGTTAGATACAGAGTAAAGATCCCTCTACACTGTCGCCATCAAACTCTCCCAGGACAGGTACAGCACGGGGTTAGATACAGAGTTAAGCTCCCTCTACACTGTCCCCATCAAACACTCCCAGGACAGGTACAGCACGGGGTTAGATGCAAAATAAAGCTCCCTCTACACTGTCCCCATCAAACACTCCCAGGACAGGTACAGCATGGGGTTAGATACAGAGTAAAGATCCCAACACCGGCCCCATCAAACACTCCCAGGACAGGTACAGCAAGGGGTTACATACAGAGTAAAGCGCTCTCTACACCGTCACCATCAAACATTCCCAGGACAGGTAACACACGTGGATAGATACAGAGCAAATCTCCCTCTATACTGTCCCCATGAAACACTCCCAGGACCGGTACAATACGGGGTTAGATACAGAGTAAATCTCCCTCTACACTGTCCCCATGACACACTCCCAGGACAGGTACAGCACGGTGTTAGACACAGAGTTAAGCTCCCTCTACACTGTCTCCATCAAACACTCCCAGGACAGGTACAGCACGGGGTTAGATACAGAGTAAATCTCCCTCTACACTGTCCCCATCAAACACTCCCAGGACAGGTACAGCACGGGGTTAGATACAGAGTAAAGCTCCCTCTACACCGTCCCCATCAAACACTCCCAGGACAGGTACAGCACGGGGTTAGATACAGAGTAAATCTCCCTCTACACTGTCCCCATCAAACACTCCCAGGACAGGTACAGCACGGGGTTAGATACAGAGTAAATCTCCCTCTACACTGTCCCCATCAAACACTCCCAGGACAGGTACAGCACGGGGTTAGATACAGAGTAAATCTCCCTCTACACTGTCCCCATCAAACACTCCCAGGACAGGTAAAGCACGGGATTAGATACAGAGTAAAGCTCCCTCCACACTGTCCCCATCAAACACTCCCAGGACAGGTACAGCACGGGGTTAGATACAGAGTAAAGAACCCTCTACACCGTCCCCATCAAACACGCCCAAGACATGTACAACACGGGGTTAGATACAGAGTAAAGCTCCCTCTCCACTGTCCCCATCAAACACTCCCAGGACAGGTACAGCACGGGGTTAGATACAGAGTAAAGCTCCCTCTACACCGTCCCCATCAAACACTCCCAGGACAGGTACAGCACGGGGTTAGATACAGAGTAAATCTCCCTCTACACTGTCCCCATCAAACACTCCCAGGGCAGGTACAGCACGGGGTTAGATACAGAGTAAATCTCCCTCTACACTGTCCCCATCAAACACTCCCAGGACAGGTACAGCACGGGGTTAGATACAGAGTAAATCTCCCTCTACACTGTCCCCATCAAACACTCCCAGGACAGGTACAGCACGGGGTTAGATACAGCGTCAAGCTCCCTCTGCACTGTCCCCGTCAAACACTCCCACGACAGGTACAGCACGGGGTTAGATACAGACTAAAGTTCCCTCCACACTGTCCCCATCACAGACTCCCAGGACAGGTACCACACGTGGATAGATACAGAGCAAATCTCCCTCTATACTGTCCCCATGAAACACTCCCAGGACCGGTACAACACGAGGTTAGATACAGAGTAAAGCTCCCTCTACACTGTCCCCATCAAACACTCCCAGGACAGGTACAGCACGGGGTTAGATACAGAGTAATGCTCCCTCTACACCGTCCCCATCAAACACTCCCAGGACAGGTACAGCACGGGGTTAGATACAGAGTAAATCTCCCTCTACACTGTCCCCATCAAACACTCCCAGGACAGGTACAGCACAGGGTTAGATACAGAGTAAATCTCCCTCTACACCGTCCCCATCAAACACTCCCAGGACAGGTACAGTACGGGGTTAGATACAGAGTAAAGCTCCCTCTACGCTGTCCCCATCAAACACTCCCAGGACAGTTACAGCACGGGGTTAGATACAGAGTAAATCTCCCTCTACACTGTCCCCATCAAACACTCCCAGGACAGGTACAGCACGGGGTTAGATACAGAGTAAATCTCCCTCTACACTGTCCCCATCAAACACTCCCAGGACAGGTACAGCACGGGGTTAGATACAGAGTAAAGCTCCCTCCACACTGTCCCCTCAAACACTCCCAGGACAGGTACAGCACGGGGTTAGATACAGAGTAAATCTCCCTCCACACTGTCCCCATCAAACATTCCCAGGACAGGTACAGCACGGGGTTAGATACAGAGTAAATCTCCCTCTACACCGTCCCCATCAAACACTCCCAGGACAGGTACAGCACGGGGTTAGAGACAGAGTAAAGCTCACTCTACACCGTCGCAATCTGCACTCCCAAGACAAGGTACAGCACGGGGTTAGATACAGAGTAAATCTCCCTCTACACTGTCCCCATCAAACACTCCCAGGACAGGTACAGCACGGGGTTAGATACAGAGTAAAGCTCCATCCACACTGTCCCCATCACACACTCCCAGGACAGGTACAGCCCGGGGTTAGATACAGAGTAAATCTCCCTCTACACCGTCCCCATCAAACACTCCCAGGACAGGTACAGTACAGGGTTAGATACAGAGTAAAGCTCCCTCTACACCGTCCCCATCAAACACTCCCACGACAGGTACAGCACGGGGTTAGATACAGACTAAAGTTCCCTCTACACTGTCCCCATCAAACACTCCCAGGACAGGTACAGCACGGGGCTAAATACATTGTAAAGCTCCCTCCACACTGTCCCCATCACAGACTCCCAGGACAGGTACCACACGTGGATAGATACAGAGCAAATCTCCCTCTATACTGTCCCCATGAAACACTCCCAGGACAGGTACAGCCCGGGGTTAGATACAGAGTAAATCTCCCTCTACACTGTCCCCATCAAACTCTCCCAGGACAGGTACAGCACGGTTTGAGATACATAGTAAGTCTCCCTCTACACTGTCCCCATCAAACACTCCCAGGACAGGTACAGCACGGGGTTAGATGCAAAATAAAGCTCCCTCTACACTGTCCCCATCAAACACTCCCAGGACAGGTACAGCACTGGGCTAGATACAGAGGATGTCCCCCTCTACACTGTCCACATCAAACATTCCCAGGACAGGTACAGCACGGGGTTAGATACAGAGTAAAGCTCTCACTACACCGTCCCCATCAAACACACCCAGGACAGGTACAGCACGGGGATAGATACAGAGTAAAGTTCCCTCTTCACTGTCCCCATCAAACTCTCCCAGGAAACGTACAGCACGGGTTTAGATACAGAGTAAAGCTCCCTCTACACTGTCCCCATCAAATAGTCCCAGGACAGGTACAGCACAGGGTTTGATACAGAGTAAAGTTCCCTCTACACCGTCCCCATCAAACACTCCCAGGACAGGTACAGCTCGGGGTTAGATACAGAGTAAAGCTCCCTCTACACTGTCCCCATCAAATAGTCCCAGGACAGGTACAGCACAGGGTTTGATACAGAGTAAAGTTCCCTCTACACCGTCCCCATCAAACACTCCCAGGACAGGTACAGCACGGGGTTAGATACAGAGTAAGTCGCACTCTACACTGTCCACATCAAACACTCCCAGGACAGGTACAGCACGGGGTTAGATACAGAGTAAATCTCCCTCTACACTGTCCCCATCAAACATTCCCAGGACAGTTACAGCATGGGGTTAGATACAGAGTAAATCTCCCTCTACACTGTCCCCATCAAACACTCCCAGGACAGGTACAGCACGGGGTTAGATACAGAGTAAATCTCCCTCTACACCGTCCCCATCAAACACTCCCAGGACAGGTACAGCACGGGGTTAGATACAGAGTAAAGCTCCCTCTACACCGTCCCCATCAAACACTCCCAGGACAGGAACAGCACGGGGTTAGATACAGAGTAAATCTCCCTCTACACTGTCCCCATCAAACACTCCCAGGACAGGTACAGCACAGGGTTAGATACAGAGTAAACCTCCCTCTACACCGTCCCCATCAAACACTCCCAGGACAGGTACAGCACGGGGTTAGATACAGAGTAAATCTCCCTCTACACTGTCCCCATCAAACACTCCCAGGACAGGTACAGCACGGGGTTAGATACAGAGTAAATCTCTCTCTACACTGTCCCCATCACACACTCCCAGGACAGGTACTGCTCTGGGTTAGATACAGAGTAAATCTCCCTCCACACTGTCCCCATCAAACATTCCCAGGACAGGTACAGCACGGGGCTAGATACAGAGTAAAGCTCCATCCACACTGTCCCCATCAAACACTCCCAGGACAGGTACAGCACGGGGTTAGATACAGAGTAAATCTCCCTCTACACCGTCTCCACCAAACACTCCCAGGACAGGTACAGCCCGGGGTTAGATACAGAGTAAATCTCCCTCTACACCGTCCCCATCAAACACTCCCACGACAGGTACAGCACGGGGTTAGATACAGACTAAAGTTCCCTCTACACTGTCCCCATCAAACACTCCCAGGACAGGTACAGCACGGGGCTAAATACATTGTAAAGCTCCCTCCACACTGTCCCCATCACAGACTCCCAGGACAGGTACCACACGTGGATAGATACAGAGCAAATCTCCCTCTATACTGTCCCCATGAAACACTCCCAGGACAGGTACAGCCCGGGGTTAGATACAGAGTAAATCTCCCTCTACACTGTCCCCATCAAACTCTCCCAGGACAGGTACAGCACGGTTTGAGATACATGGTAAGTCTCCCTCTACACTGTCCCCATCAAACACTCCCAGGACAGGTACAGCACGGGGTTAGATGCAAAATAAAGCTCCCTCTACACTGTCCCCATCAAACACTCCCAGGACAGGTACAGCACTGGGCTAGATACAGAGGATGTCTCCCTCTACACTGTCCACATCAAACACTCCCAGGACAGGTACAGCACGGGGTTAGATACAGAGTAAAGCTCTCACTACACCGTCCCCATCAAACACACCCAGGACAGGTACAGCACGGGGATAGATACAGAGTAAAGTTGCCTCTACACTGTCCCCATCAAACTCTCCCAGGACAGGTACAGCACGGTTTGAGATACATGGTAAGTCTCCCTCTACACTGTCCCCATCAAACACTCCCAGGACAGGTACAGCACGGGGTTAGGTACAGAGTAAAGCTCCCTCTCCACTGTCCCCTTCAGACACTCCCAGGACAGGTACAGCACGGGGTTAGATACATAGTAAAGCTCCCTCTACACTGTCCCCATCAAACACTCCCAGGACAGGTACAGCACGGGGTTAGATACAGAGTAAATCTCCCTCTACACTGTCCCCATCAAACACTCCCAGGACAGGTACAGCCCGGGGTGAGATGCAGAGTAAATCTCCATCTACACTGTCCCCACCAACACTCACAGGACAGGTACAGCACGGGGTTAGATACAGACTAAAGTTCCCTCTACACTGTCCCCATCAAACACTCCCAGGACAGGTACAGCACGGGGTTAGATACAGACTAAAGTTCCCTCTACACTGTCCCCATCAAACACTCCCAGGACAGGTACAGCACGGGGCTAAATACATTGTAAAGCTCCCTCCACACTGTCCCCATCACAGACTCCCAGGACAGGTACCACACGTGGATAGATACAGAGCAAATCGCCCTCTATACTGTCCCCATCAAACACTCCCAGGACAGGTACCACACGTGGATAGATACAGAGCAAATCGCCCTCTACACCGTGCCCATCAAACACTCCCAGGACAGGTACCACACGTGGATAGATACAGAGCAAATCGCCCTCTACACTGTCCCCATCAAACACTCCCAGGACTGGTACAGCACGGGGTTAGATACAGAGTAAAGCTCCCTCTACACTGTCCCCATCAAACTCTCCCAGGACAGGTACAACACGGGGTTAGATACAGAGTAAATCTCCCTCTACACTGTCCCCATCAAACACTCCCAGGACAGGTACAGCACGGGGTTAGATACAGAGTAAAGCTCTCTCTACACCGTCCCCATCAAACACACCCAGGACAGGTACAGCACGGGGTTAGATACAGAGTAAAGCTCCCTCTACACTGTCCACATCAAACACTCCCAGGACAGGTACAGCACGGGGTTAGATACAGAGTAAAGCTCTCTCTACACCGTCCCCATCAAACACACCCAGGACAGGTACAGCACGGGGTTAGATACAGAGTAAAGTTCCCTCTTCACTGTCCCCATCAAACTCTCCCAGGAAACTTACAGCACGGGTTTAGATACAGAGTAAAGCTCCCTCTACACTGTCCCCATCAAATAGTCCCAGGACAGGTACAGCACGGGGTTTGATACAGAGTAAAGTTCCCTCTACACCGTCCCCATCAAACACTCCCAGGACAGGTACAGCACGGGGCTAGATACAGAGTAAGTCTCACTCTACACTGTCCTCATCAAAGACTCCCAGGACAGGTACAGCATGGGGTTAGATACAGAGTAAAGATTCCACTACACCGGCCCCATCAAACACTCCCAGGACAGGTACAGCAAGGGGTTAGATTTCGAGTAAAGCGCTCTCTACACCGTCCCCTTCAAACACTCCCAGGACAGGTACAGCACGGTGTTAGATACAGAGTAAGTCTCACTTTACACTGTCCACATCTAACACTCCCTGGACAGGTATAGCACGGGGTTAGATACAGAGTAAAGATCCCAACCCCGGCCCCATCAAACACTCCCAGGACAGGTACAGCAAGGGGTTAGATACAGAGTAAAGCGCTCTCTACACCGTCTCCATCAAACACTCCCAGGACAGGTACAGCATGGGGCTAGATGCAGAGTAAAGCTCCCTCTACACTGTCCCCATCAAACACTCCCAGGACAGGTACAGCACGGGGTTAGATACAGAGTAAATCTCCCTCTACACTGTTCCCATCAAACACTCCCAGGACAGGTACAGCACGGGGTTAGATACATAGTAAAGTTGCCTCTACACTGTCCCCATCAAACTCTCCCAGGACAGGTACAGCCCGGGGTTAGATACAGAGTAAAGGTCACTCCACGCTATCCCCATCACCCACGCCCAGGACAGGTACAGCACAGGGTTAGATACAGAGTAAAGATCCCTCTACACCGTCCCAATCAAACACTCCCAAGAGATGTACAGCACGGGGTTAGATATAGAGTAATGCTCCCTCTCCACTGTCCCCATCAAACACTCCCAGGACTGGTACAGCACGGGGTTAGATACAGGGTACAGCTCCATCTACACTGTCCCCATCAAACACTCCCAGGACAGGTACAGCACGGGGTTAGATACAGCGTCAAGCTCCCTCTACACTGTCCCCGTCAAACACTCCCACGACAGGTACAGCACGGGGTTAGATACAGACTAAAGTTCCCTCTACACTGTCCCCATCAAACACTCCCAGGACAGGTACAGCACGGGGTTAGATACAGAGTAAAGCTCCCTCTACACTGTCCCCATCAAACACTCCCAGGACAGGTACAGCACGGGGTTAGATACAGGGTAAATCTCCCTCTACGCTGTCCTCATCAAACAGTCCCAGGACAGGTACAGCACGGGGTTAGATACCGAGTAAAGCTCCCTCCACACTGTCCCCATCAAACACTCCCAGGACAGATACAGCACGGGGTTAGGTACAGAGGATGTCTCCCTCTACACTGTCCACATCAAACACTCCCAGGACAGGTACAGCACGGGGTTAGATACAGAGTAAAGCTCTCTCTACACCGTCCCCATCAAACACACCCAGGACAGGTACAGCACGAGGATAGATACAGAGTAAAGTTCCCTCTT
The DNA here is from genome assembly GCF_017639515.1 of Carcharodon carcharias. Classification (NCBI taxonomy): domain Eukaryota; kingdom Metazoa; phylum Chordata; class Chondrichthyes; order Lamniformes; family Lamnidae; genus Carcharodon; species Carcharodon carcharias. Next base: position 221,512 of record NC_054505.1, on the reverse strand, counting down.
CACTGTCCCCATCAAACTCTCCCAGGAAACGTACAGCACGGGTTTAGATACAGAGTAAAGCTCCCTCTACACTGTCCCCATCAAATAGTCCCAGGACAGGTACAGCACGGGGTTTGATACAGAGTAAAGTTCCCTCTACACCGTCCCCATCCAACACTCCCAGGACAGGTACAGCACGGGGTTAGATACAGAGTAAGTCTCACTCTACACTGTCCTCATCAAAGACTCCCAGGACAGGTAGAGCATGGGGTTAGATACAGAGTAAAGATTCCACTACACCGGCCCCATCAAACACTCCCAGGACAGGTACAGCAAGGGGTTAGATATAGAGTAAAGCGCTCTCTACACCGTCCCCTTCAAACACTCCCAGGACAGGTACAGCACGGTGTTAGATACAGAGTAAGTCTCACTTTACACTGTCCACATCTAACACTCCCTGGACAGGTATAGCACGGGGTTAGATACAGAGTAAAGATCCCAAAACCGGCCCCATCAAACACTCCCAGGACAGGTACAGCAAGGGGTTAGATACAGAGTAAAGCGCTCTCTACACCGTCTCCATCAAACACTCCCAGGACAGGTACAGCATGGGGCTAGATGCAGAGTAAAGGTCACTCCACGCTGTCCCCATCAAACACACCCAGGACAGGTACAGTACGGGGTTAGATACAGATTAAAGCTCCCTCTACACTGTCCCCATCAAACACTCCCAGGACAGGTACAGCACGGGGTTAGATACAGAGTAAAGCTCCCTCTACACTGTCCCCATCAAACATTCCCAGGACAGGTACAGCACGGGGTTAGATACAGAGTAAATCTCCCTCTACACTGTTCCCATCAAACACTCCCAGGACAGGTACAGCACGGGGTTAGATACATAGTAAAGTTTGCCTCTACACTGTCCCCATCAAACACTCCCAGGACAGGTACAGCCCGGGGTTAGATACAGAGTAAAGGTCACTCCACGCTATCCCCATCACCCACTCCCCGGACAGGTACAGCCCGGGGTTAGATAGAGAGTAAATCTCCCTCTACACTGTCCGCATCAAACACTCCCAGGACAGGTACAGCACGGTTTGAGATACATAGTAAGTCTCTACACTGTCCCCATCAAACACTCCCAGGACAGGTACAGCACAGGGTTAGATACAGAGTAAAGATCCCTCTACACCGTCCCCATCAAACACGCCCAAGACATGTACAACACGGGGTTAGATAAAGAGTAATGCTCCCTCTCCACTGTCCCCTTCAAACATTCCCAGGACAGGTACAGCCCGGGGTTAGATACAGAGTAAATCTCCCTCTACACTGTCCCCATCAAACACTCCCAGGACAGGTACAGCCTGGGGTTAGATGCAGAGTAAAGCTCCATCTACACTGTCCCCACCAAACACTCCCACGACAGGTACAGCACGGGGTTAGGTACAGACTAAAGTTCCCTCTACACTGTCCCCATCAAACACTCCCAGGACAGGTACAGCACGGGGCTAAATACATTGTAAAGCTCCCTCCATACTGTCCCCATCACAGACTCCCAGGACAGGTACCACACGTGGATAGATACAGAGCAAATCTCCCTCTATACTGTCCCCATGAAACACTCCCAGGACCGGTACAACACGGGGTTAGATACAGAGTAAAGCTCACTCTACACTGTCCCCATCAAACATTCCCAGGACAGGTACAGCACGGGGTTAGATACAGAGTAAAGCTCTCTCTACACCGTCCCCATCAAACACACCCAGGACAGGTACAGCACGAGGATAGATACAGAGTAAAGTTCCCTCTTCACTGTCCCCATCAAACTCTCCCAGGAAACGTACAGCACGGGTTTAGATACAGAGTAAAGCTCCCTCTACACTGTCCCCATCAAATAGTCCCAGGACAGGTACAGCACGGGGTTTGATACAGAGTAAAGTTCCCTCTACACCGTCCCCATCAAACACTCCCAGGACAGGTACAGCACGGGGCTAGATACAGAGTAAAGCTCCCTCCACATTGTCCCCATCAAACACTCCCAGGACAGGTACAGCACGGGGTTAGATACAGAGTAAGTCTCACTCTACACTGTCCTCATCAAAGACTCCCAGGACAGGTAGAAAATGGGGTTAGATACAGAGTAAAGATTCCACTACACCGGCCCCATCAAACACTCCCAGGACAGGTACAGCAAGGGGTTAGATACAGAGTAAAGCGCTCTCTGCACCGTCCCCTTCAAACACTCCCAGGACAGGTACAGCACGGTGTTAGATACAGAGTAAGTCTCACTTTACACTGTCCACATCTAACACTCCCTGGACAGGTATAGCACGGGGTTAGATACAGAGTAAAGATCCCAACACCGGCCCCATCAAACACTCCCAGGACAGGTACAGCAAGGGGTTAGATACAGAGTAAAGCGCTCTCTACACCGTCTCCATCAAACACTCCCAGGACAGGTACAGCATTGCGCTAGATGTAGAGTAAAGGTTACTCCACGCTGTCCCCATCAAACACACCCAGGACAGGTACAGCACGGGGTTAGATACAGAGTAAAGCTCCCTCTACACCGTCCCCATCAAACACTCCCAGGACAGGTACAGCACGGGGTTAGATACAGAGTAAATCTCCCTCTACACCGTCCCCATCAAACACTCCCAGGACAGGTACAGCACGGGGTTAGATACAGAGTAAAGCTCCCTCTACGCTGTACTCATCAAACACTCCCAGGACAGGTACAGCACGGGGTTAGATACAGAGTAAAGCTCCCTCTACACCGTCCCCATCAAACACTCCCAGGACAGGTACAGCACGGGGTTAGATACAGAGTAAATCTCCCTCTACACTGTCCCCATCAAACACTCCCAGGACAGGTACAGCACGGGGTTAGATACAGAGTAAATCTCCCTCTACACTGTCCCCATCAAACACTCCCAGGACAGGTACAGCCCGGGGTTAGATACAGAGTAAATCTCCCTCTACACCGTCCCCATCAAACACTCCCAGGACAGGTACAGCACGGGGTTAGGTACAGAGTAAATCTCCCTCTACACTGTCCCCATCAAACACTCCCAGGACAGGTACAGCACGGGGTTAGATACAGAGTAAATCTCCCTCTACACTGTCCCCATCAAACACTCCCAGGACAGGTACAGCACGGGGTTAGATACAGAGTAAAGCTCCCTCTACACTGTCCCCATCAAACACTCCCAGGACAGGTACAGCACGGGGTTAGATACAGAGTAAAGCTTCCTCTACACCGACCCATCAAACACTCCCAGGACAGGTACAGCACGGGGTTAGATACAGAGGATGTCTCCCTCTACACTGTCCCCATCAAACACACCCAGGACAGGTACAGCACGAGGATAGATACAGAGTAAAGTTCCCTCTTCACTGTCCCCATCAAACTCTCCCAGGAAACGTACAGCACGGGTTTAGATACAGAGTAAAGCTCCTTCTACACTGTCCCCATCAAACACTCCCAGGACAGGTACAGCACGGGGTTAGATACAGAGTAAGTCTCACTCTACACTGTCCTCATCAAAGACTCCCAGGACAGGTACAGCATGGGGTTAGATACAGATTAAAGCGCTCTCTACACCGTCCCCTTCAAACACTCCCAGGACAGGTACAGCACGGTGTTAGATACAGAGTAAGTCTCACTTTACACTGTCCACATCTAACACTCCCTAGACAGGTATAGCACGGGGTTAGATACAGAGTAAAGCGCTCTCTACACCGTCTCCATCAAACACTCCCAGGACAGGTACAGTACGGGATTAGATACAGATTAAAGCTCCCTCTACACTGTCCCCATCAAACACTCCCAGGACAGGTACAGCACGGGGTTAGATACAGAGTAAATCTCCCTCTACACTGTTCCCATCAAACACTCCCAGGACAGGTACAGCACGGGGTTAGATGCAAAATAAAGCTCCCTCTACACTGTCCCCATCAAACACTCCCAGGACAAGTACAGCACTGGGCTAGATACAGAGGATGTCTCTCTCAACACTGTCCACATCAAACACTCCCAGGACAGGTACAGCACGGGGTTAGATACAGAGTAAAGCTCTCTCTACACCGTCCCCATCAAACACACCCAGGACAGGTACAGCACGGGGATAGATACAGAGTAAAGTTCCCTCTTCACTGTCCCCATCAAACTCTCCCAGGAAACGTACAGCACGGGTTTAGATACAGAGTAAAGCTCCCTCTACACTGTCCCCATCAAACACTCCCAGGACAGGTACAGCACGGGGTTAGATACAGAGTAAAGTTCCCTCTACACCGTCCCCATCAAACACTCCCAGGACAGGTACAGCACGGGGTTAGATACAGAGTAAAGCTCCCTCTACACTGTCCCCATCAAACACTCCCAGGACAGGTACAGCACGGGGTTAGATACAGAGTAAGTCTCACTCTACACTGTCCACATCAAACACTCCCATGACAGCTACAGCACGGGGTTAAATACAGAGTAAAGCTCCCTCTACACTGTCCCCATCAAACACTCCCAGGACAGGTACAGCACGGGGTTAGGTACAGAGTAAAGATCCCACTACACCGGCCCTATCAAACACTCCCGGGACAGGTACAGCAAGGGGCTAGATACAGAGTAAAGCGCTCTCTACACCGTCTCCATCAAACACTCCCAGGACAGGTACAGCACGGGGTTAGATACAGAGTAAATCTCCCTCTACACCGTCCCCATCAAACACTCCCAGGACAGGTACAGCACGGGGTTAGATACAGAGTAAAGCTCCCTCTACACCGTCCCCATCAAACACTCCCAGGACAGGTACAGCACGGGGTTAGATACAGAGTAAAGCTCCCTCTACACTGTCCCCATCAAACACTCCCAGGACAGGTACAGCACGGGGTTAGATACAGAGTAAATTTCCCTCTACACTGTCCCCATCAAACACTCCCAGGACAGGTACAGCACGGGGTTAGATACAGAATAAATCTCCCTCTACACTGTCCCTATCAAATACTCCCAGGACAGGAACAGCACGGGTTTAGATACAGAATAAATCGGCCTCTACACTGACCCCATCAAACACTCCCAGGACAGGTACAGCACTGGGTTAGATACCGAGTAAAGCTACCTCCACACTGTTCCCCTCAAACACTCCCAGAACAGGTGCAGCACGGGGTTAGATACAGAGTAAAGCTCCCTCTACACTGTCCCCATCAAACTCTCCCAGGACAGTTACAGCACGGGGTTAGATACAGAGTAAAGTTCCATCCACACTGTCCCCATCAAACACTCCCGGGACAGGTACAGCTCTGGGTTAGATACAGAGTAAAGCTCCCTCTACACCGTCCCCATCAAACACTCCCAGGACAGGTACAGCACAGGGTTAGATACAGAGTAAATCTCCCTCTACACTGTCCCCATCAAACACTCCCAGGACAGGTACAGCACGGGGTTAGATACAGAGTAAATCTCCCTCTACACTGTCCCCATCAAACATTCCCAGGACAGGTACAGCACGGGGTTAGATACAGAGTAAATCTCCCTCTACACCGTCGCAATCAAATACTCCCAAGACAGGTACAGCACGGGGCTAGATACAGAGTAAAGTTCCATCCACACTGTCCCCATCAAACACTCCCGGGACAGGTACAGCTCTGGGTTAGATACAGAGTAAAGCTCCCTCTACACTGTCCCCATCAAACACCCCCAGGACAGGTACAGCACGGGGTTAGATGCCGAGTAAATCTCCCTCTACACCGTCCCCATCAAACACTCCCAGGACAGGTACAGCACGGGGTTAGATACAGAGTAAAGCTCCCTCTACACCGTCCCCATCAAACACTCCCAGGACAGGTACAGCACGGGGTTAGATACAGAGTAAATCTCCCTCTACACTGTCCCCATCAAACCCTCCCAGCACAGGTACAGCACGGTTTGAGATACATAGTAAGTCTCCCTCTACACTGTCCCCATCAAACACTCCCAGGACAGGTACAGCACAGGGTTAGATACAGAGTAAAGATCCCTCTACACCGTCCCCAAAAAACACACCCAAGACATGTACGACACGGGGTTAGATACAGTGTAAAGCTCCCTCTCCACCGTCCCCTTCAAACATTCCCAGGACAGGTACAGCCCGGGATTAGATGCTGAGTTAATCTCCATCTACACTGTCCCCACCATCACTCACAGGACAGGTACAGCCCGGGGTTAGATACAGCGTCAAGCTCCCTCTACTCTGTCCCCGTCAAACACTCCCACGACAGGTACAGCACGGGGTTAGATACAGACTAAAGTTCCCTCTACACTGTCCCCATCAAACACTCCCAGGACAGGTACCACACGTGGATAGATACAGAGCAAATCTCCCTCTATACTGTCCCCATGAAACACTCCCAGGACCGGTACAACACGGGGTTAGATACAGAGTAAATCTCCCTCTACACCGTCCCCATCAAACACTCCCAGGACAGGTACAGCACGGGGTTAGATACAGAGTAAATCTCCCTCTACACTGTCCCCATCAAACACTCCCAGGACAGGTACAGCACGGGGTTAGATACCTAATAAAGCTCCCTCCACACTGTCCCCATCAAACACTCCCAGGACAGATACAGCACGGGGTTAGATACAGAGTAAATCTCCCTCTACACTGTCCCCATCAAACACTCCCAGGACAGATACAGCACGGGGTTAGATACAGAGTAAATCTCCCTCTACACTGTCCCCATCAAACACTCCCAGGACAGGTACAGCACGGGGTTAGATACAGAGTAAAGTGTCCTCTACACTGTCCCCATCAAACACTCCCAGGACAGGTACAGCACGGGGTTAGATACAGAGTAAATCTCCCTCTACACTGTCCCCATCAAACACTCCCAGGACAGGTACAGCACGGGGTTAGATACAGAGTAAAGCTCCCTCTACACCGTCCCCATCAAACACTCCCAGGACAGGTACAGCACGGGGTTAGATACAGAGTAAAGCTCCCTCTACACTGTCCCCATCAAACACTCCCAGGACAGGTACAGGACGGGGTTAGATACAGAGTAAAGCTCCCTCTACACTGTCCCCATCAAACACTCCCAGGACAGGTACAGCACGGAGTTAGATACAGAGTAAATCTCCCTCTACACCGTCCCCATCAAACACTCCCAGGACAGTTACAGCACGGGGTAAGATACAGAATAAAGCGTCCTCTACACCGTAGCAATCAAATACTCCCAAGACAGGTACAGCACGGGGTTAGATACAGAGTAAAGCTCCCTCCACACTGTCCCCATCAAACACTCCCAGGACAGGTACAGCACGGGGTTAGATACAGAGTAAGTCTCACTCTACACTGTCCACATCAAACACTCCCAGGACAGGTACAGCACGGGGTTAGATACAGAGTAAAGATCCCACTACACCGGCCCCATCAAACACTCCCAGGACAGTTACAGCACGGGGTTAGATACAGAGTAAATCTCCCTCTACACCGTCCCCATCAAACACTCCCAGGACAGGTACAGCACAGGGTTAGATACAGAGTAAAGCTCCCTCTACACTGTCCACATCAAACCCAGGACAGGTGCAGCACGGGGATAGATACAGAGTAAATCTCCCTCTACACTGTCCGCATCAAACACTCCCAGGACAGGTACAGCACGGTTTGAGATACATAGTAAGTCTCCCTCTACACTGTCCCCATCAAACACTCCCAGGACAGGTACAGCACAGGGTTAGATACAGAGAAAAGATCCCTCTACACCGTCCCCATCAAACACACCCAGGACAGGTACAGCACGGGGTTAGATACAGAGTAAATCTCCCTCTACACCGTCCCCATCAAACACGCCCAAGACATGTACAACACGGGGTTAGATACAGAGTAAAGCTCCCTCTACACTGTCCCCATCAAACACTCCCAGGACAGGTACAGCACAGGGTTTGATACAGAGTAATGCTCCCTCTACAGTGTCCCCATCGAACATTCCCAGGACAGGTACAGCACGGGGTTAGATACAGAGTTAAGCTCTCTTTACACTGTCCCCATCAAATACTCCCAGGACAGGTATACACGGGATTAGATACAAAGTAAAGCTCCCTCTACGTTGTCCACATCGAGCACTCCCAGGACAGGTACAGCACAGGGTTTGATGCAGAGTAAAGCTCTCTATACACTGTCCCCATCAAATACTCCCCGGACTGGTACAGCACGGGGTTAGATGCGGAGTAAAGCTCCCTGTAGGCCGTCCCCAACAAACACTCCCAGGACAGGTACAGCACGGGGTTAGATACAGAGTAAATCTCCCTCTACACTGTCCCCATCAAACACTCCCAGGACAGGTACAGCACGGGGTTAGATACAGAGTAAAGCTCCCTCTACACCGTCCCCATCAAACACTCCCAGGACAGCTACAGCACGGGATTAGATACAGAGTTAAGCTCACTCTACACCGTCCCCATCAATCACTCCCTGGACAGGTACAGCATGGTGTTAGATACAGAGTAAAGCTCCCTCTACACTGTCCCCATCAAACACTCCCAGGACAGGTACAGCACGGGGTTAGATACAGAGTAAATCTCCCTCTACACTGTCCCCATCAAACACTCCCAGGACAGGTACAGCACGGGGTTAGATACAGAGTAAAGCTCACTCTACACCGTCGCAATCAGCACTCCCAAGACAGGTACAGCATGAGGCTAGATACAGAGTAAAGGTCCCTCCACACTGTCCCCATCACACACTCCCAGGACAGGTACAGCACGGGGTTAGATAAAGGGTAAACCTCCCTCTACACTGTCCCCATCAAACTCTCCCAGGACAGGTACAGCACGGTTTGAGTTACATAGTAAGTCTCCCTCTACACTGTCCCCATCAAACACTCCCAGGACAGGTACAGCAAGGGTTTAGATACAGAGTAAAGCGCTCTCTACACTGTCCCCATCAAAGACTCCCAGGAAAGGTACAGCACGGGGTTAGATACAGAGGAAAGCTCCGTGTGCACCGTCCCCATCACCCTCTCCCAGGACAGGTACAGCACGGGTTTAGATACAGAGTAAATCTCCCTCTACACCGTCCCCATCAAACACTCCCAGGACAGGTACAGCACGGGGTTAGATACAGAGTAAATCTCCCTCTACACCGTCCCCATCAAACACTCCCAGGACAGGTACAGCACGGGGTTAGATACCGAGTAAAGCTACCTCCACACTGTTCCCCTCAAACACTCCCAGGACAGGTACAGCACGGGGTTAGATACAGAGTAAAGCTCCCTCTACACTGTCCCCATCAAACACTCCCAGGACAGGTACAGCACGGGGTTAGATACAGAGTAAAGCTCCCTCTACACTGTCCCCATCAAACTCTCCCAGGACAGGTACAGCACGGGGTTAGATACAGAGTAAAGCTCCCTCTACACTGTCCCCATCAAACACTCCCAGGACAGGTACAGCACGGTTTGAGATACATAGTAAGTCTCCCTCTACACTGTCCCCATCAAACACTCCCAGGACAGGTACAGCACAGGGTTAGATACAGAGTAAAGATCCCTCTACACCGTCCCCGTCATACACGCCCAAGACATGTACAACACGGGGTTAGATACAGAGTAAAGCTCCCTCTCCACTGTCCCCTTCAGACACTCCCAGGACAGGTACAGCACGGGGTTAGATACATAGTAAAGCTCCCTCTACACTGTCCCCATCAAACACTCCCAGGACAGGTACAGCACGGGGTTAGATACAGAGTAAATCTCCCTCTACACTGTCCCCATCAAACACTCCCAGGACAGGTACAGCACGGGGTTAGATACAGACTAAAGTTCCCTCTACACTGTCCCCATCAAACACTCCCAGGACAGGTACAGCACGGGGTTAGATACAGACTAAAGTTCCCTCTACACTGTCCCCATCAAACACTCCCAGGACAGGTACAGCACGGGGCTAAATACATTGTAAAGCTCCCTCCACACTGTCCCCATCACAGACTCCCAGGACAGGTACCACACGTGGATAGATACAGAGCAAATCGCCCTCTACACTGTCCCCATCAAACACTCCCAGGACTGGTACAGCACGGGGTTAGATACAGAGTAAAGCTCCCTCTACACTGTCCCCATCAAACTCTCCCAGGACAGGTACAACACGGGGTTAGATACAGAGTAAATCTCCCTCTACACTGTCCCCATCAAACACTCCCAGGACAGGTACAGCACGGGGTTAGATACAGAGTAAAGCTCTCTCTACACCGTCCCCATCAAACACACCCAGGACAGGTACAGCACGGGGTTAGATACAGAGTAAAGCTCCCTCTACACTGTCCACATCAAACACTCCCAGGACAGGTACAGCACGGGGTTAGATACAGAGTAAAGCTCTCTCTACACCGTCCCCATCAAACACACCCAGGACAGGTACAGCACGGGGTTAGATACAGAGTAAAGTTCCCTCTTCACTGTCCCCATCAAACTCTCCCAGGAAACTTACAGCACGGGTTTAGATACAGAGTAAAGCTCCCTCTACACTGTCCCCATCAAATAGTCCCAGGACAGGTACAGCACGGGGTTTGATACAGAGTAAAGTTCCCTCTACACCGTCCCCATCAAACACTCCCAGGACAGGTACAGCACGGGGCTAGATACAGAGTAAGTCTCACTCTACACTGTCCTCATCAAAGACTCCCAGGACAGGTACAGCAAGGGGTTAGATTTCGAGTAAAGCGCTCTCTACACCGTCCCCTTCAAACACTCCCAGGACAGGTACAGCACGGTGTTAGATACAGAGTAAGTCTCACTTTACACTGTCCACATCTAACACTCCCTGGACAGGTATAGCACGGGGTTAGATACAGAGTAAAGATCCCAACCCCGGCCCCATCAAACACTCCCAGGACAGGTACAGCAAGGGGTTAGATACAGAGTAAAGCGCTCTCTACACCGTCTCCATCAAACACTCCCAGGACAGGTACAGCATGGGGCTAGATGCAGAGTAAAGCTCCCTCTACACTGTCCCCATCAAACACTCCCAGGACAGGTACAGCACGGGGTTAGATACAGAGTAAATCTCCCTCTACACTGTTCCCATCAAACACTCCCAGGACAGGTACAGCACGGGGTTAGATACATAGTAAAGTTGCCTCTACACTGTCCCCATCAAACTCTCCCAGGACAGGTACAGCCCGGGGTTAGGTACAGAGTAAAGGTCACTCCACGCTATCCCCATCACCCACGCCCAGGACAGGTACAGCACAGGGTTAGATACAGAGTAAAGATCCCTCTACGCTGTCCCCATCAAACACTCCCAGGACAGGTACAGCACGGGGTTAGATATAGAGTAATGCTCCCTCTCCACTGTCCCCATCAAACACTCCCAGGACTGGTACAGCACGGGGTTAGATACAGGGTACAGCTCCATCTACACTGTCCCCATCAAACACTCCCAGGACAGGTACAGCACGGGGTTAGATACAGCGTCAAGCTCCCTCTACACTGTCCCCGTCAAACACTCCCACGACAGGTACAGCACGGGGTTAGATACAGACTAAAGTTCCCTCTACACTGTCCCCATCAAACACTCCCAGGACAGGTACAGCACGGGGTTAGATACAGAGTAAAGCTCCCTCTACACTGTCCCCATCAAACACTCCCAGGACAGGTACAGCACGGGGTTAGATACAGGGTAAATCTCCCTCTACGCTGTCCTCATCAAACAGTCCCAGGACAGGTACAGCACGGGGTTAGATACCGAGTAAAGCTCCCTCCACACTGTCCCCATCAAACACTCCCAGGACAGATACAGCACGGGGTTAGGTACAGAGGATGTCTCCCTCTACACTGTCCACATCAAACACTCCCAGGACAGGTACAGCACGGGGTTAGATACAGAGTAAAGCTCTCTCTACACCGTCCCCATCAAACACACCCAGGACAGGTACAGCACGAGGATAGATACAGAGTAAAGTTCCCTCTTCACTGTCCCCATCAAACTCTCCCAGGAAACGTACAGCACGGGTTTAGATACAGAGTAAAGCTCCCTCTACACTGTCCCCATCAAATAGTCCCAGGACAGGTACAGCACGGGGTTTGATACAGAGTAAAGTTCCCTCTACACCGTCCCCATCAAACACTCCCAGGACAGGTACAGCACGGGGTTAGATACAGAGTAAGTCTCACTCTACACTGTCCTCATCAAAGACTCCCAGGACAGGTAGAGCATGGGGTTAGATACAGAGTAAAGATTCCACTACACCGGCCCCATCAAACACTCCCAGGACAGGTACAGCAAGGGGTTAGATATAGAGTAAAGCGCTCTCTACACCGTCCCCTTCAAACACTCCCAGGACAGGTACAGCACGGTGTTAGATACAGAGTAAGTCTCACTTTACACTGTCCACATCTAACACTCCCTGGACAGGTATAGCACGGGGTTAGATACAGAGTAAAGATCCCAAAACCGGCCCCATCAAACACTCCCAGGACAGGTACAGCAAGGGGTTAGATACAGAGTAAAGCGCTCTCTACACCGTCTCCATCAAACACTCCCAGGACAGGTACAGCATGGGGCTAGATGCAGAGTAAAGGTCACTCCACGCTGTCCCCATCAAACACACCCAGGACAGGTACAGTACGGGGTTAGATACAGATTAAAGCTCCCTCTACACTGTCCCCATCAAACACTCCCAGGACAGGTACAGCACGGGGTTAGATACAGAGTAAAGCTCCCTCTACACTGTCCCCATCAAACATTCCCAGGACAGGTACAGCACGGGGTTAGATACAGAGTAAATCTCCCTCTACACTGTTCCCATCAAACACTCCCAGGACAGGTACAGCACGGGGTTAGATACATAGTAAAGTTTGCCTCTACACTGTCCCCATCAAACACTCCCAGGACAGGTACAGCCCGGGGTTAGATACAGAGTAAAGGTCACTCCACGCTATCCCCATCACCCACTCCCCGGACAGGTACAGCCCGGGGTTAGATAGAGAGTAAATCTCCCTCTACACTGTCCGCATCAAACACTCCCAGGACAGGTACAGCACGGTTTGAGATACATAGTAAGTCTCTACACTGTCCCCATCAAACACTCCCAGGACAGGTACAGCACAGGGTTAGATACAGAGTAAAGATCCCTCTACACCGTCCCCATCAAACACGCCCAAGACATGTACAACACGGGGTTAGATAAAGAGTAATGCTCCCTCTCCACTGTCCCCTTCAAACATTCCCAGGACAGGTAGAGCCCGGGGTTAGATACAGAGTAAATCTCCCTCTACACTGTCCCCATCAAACACTCCCAGGACAGGTACAGCCCGGGGTTAGATGCAGAGTAAAGCTCCATCTACACTGTCCCCACCAAACACTCCCACGACAGGTACAGCACGGGGTTAGGTACAGACTAAAGTTCCCTCTACACTGTCCCCATCAAACACTCCCAGGACAGGTACAGCACGGGGCTAAATACATTGTAAAGCTCCCTCCACACTGTCCCCATCACAGACTCCCAGGACAGGTACCACACGTGGATAGATACAGAGCAAATCTCCCTCTATACTGTCCCCATGAAACACTCCCAGGACCGGTACAACACGGGGTTAGATACAGAGTAAAGCTCCCTCTACACTGTCCCCATCAAACACACCCAGGACAGGTACAGCACGGGGTTAGATACAGAGTAAATCTCCCTCTACACAGTCCCCATCAAACACTCCCAGGACAGGTACAGCACGGGGTTAGATACAGAGTAAAGCTCTCTCTACACCGTCCCCATCAAACACACCCAGGACAGGTACAGCACGAGGATAGATACAGAGTAAAGTTCCCTCTTCACTGTCCCCATCAAACTCTCCCAGGAAACGTACAGCACGGGTTTAGATACAGAGTAAAGCTCCCTCTACACTGTCCCCATCAAATAGTCCCAGGACAGGTACAGCACGGGGTTTGATACAGAGTAAAGTTCCCTCTACACCGTCCCCATCAAACACTCCCAGGACAGGTACAGCACGGGGCTAGATACAGAGTAAAGCTCCCTCCACATTGTCCCCATCAAACACTCCCAGGACAGGTACAGCACGGGGTTAGATACAGAGTAAAGATCCCAACACCGGCCCCATCAAACACTCCCAGGACAGGTACAGCAAGGGGTTAGATACAGAGTAAAGCGCTCTCTACACCGTCTCCATCAAACACTCCCAGGACAGGTACAGCATGGGGCTAGATGTAGAGTAAAGGTCACTCCACGCTGTCCCCATCAAACACACCCAGGACAGGTACAGCACGGGGTTAGATACAGAGTAAAGCTCCCTCTACACCGTCCCCATCAAACACTCCCAGGACAGGTACAGCACGGGGTTAGATACAGAGTAAATCTCCCTCTACACCGTCCCCATCAAACACTCCCAGGACAGGTACAGCACGGGGTTAGATACAGAGTAAAGCTCCCTCTACGCTGTACTCATCAAACACTCCCAGGACAGGTACAGCACGGGGTTAGATACAGAGTAAAGCTCCCTCTACACCGTCCCCATCAAACACTCCCAGGACAGGTACAGCACGGGGTTAGGTACAGAGTAAATCTCCCTCTACACTGTCCCCATCAAACACTCCCAGGACAGGTACAGCACGGGGTTAGATACAGAGTAAATCTCCCTCTACACTGTCCCCATCAAACACTCCCAGGACAGGTACAGCACGGGGTTAGATACAGAGTAAAGCTCCCTCTACACTGTCCCCATCAAACACTCCCAGGACAGGTACAGCACGGGGTTAGATACAGAGTAAAGCTTCCTCTACACCGACCCATCAAACACTCCCAGGACAGGTACAGCACGGGGTTAGATACAGAGGATGTCTCCCTCTACACTGTCCCCATCAAACACACCCAGGACAGGTACAGCACGAGGATAGATACAGAGTAAAGTTCCCTCTTCACTGTCCCCATCAAACTCTCCCAGGAAACGTACAGCACGGGTTTAGATACAGAGTAAAGCTCCTTCTACACTGTCCCCATCAAACACTCCCAGGACAGGTACAGCACGGGGTTAGATACAGAGTAAGTCTCACTCTACACTGTCCTCATCAAAGACTCCCAGGACAGGTACAGCATGGGGTTAGATACAGATTAAAGCGCTCTCTACACCGTCCCCTTCAAACACTCCCAGGACAGGTACAGCACGGTGTTAGATACAGAGTAAGTCTCACTTTACACTGTCCACATCTAACACTCCCTAGACAGGTATAGCACGGGGTTAGATACAGAGTAAAGCGCTCTCTACACCGTCTCCATCAAACACTCCCAGGACAGGTACAGTACGGGATTAGATACAGATTAAAGCTCCCTCTACACGGTCCCCATCAAACACTCCCAGGACAGGTACAGCACGGGGTTAGATACAGAGTAAATCTCCCTCTACACTGTTCCCATCAAACACTCCCAGGACAGGTACAGCACGGGGTTAGATGCAAAATAAAGCTCCCTCTACACTGTCCCCATCAAACACTCCCAGGACAAGTACAGCACTGGGCTAGATACAGAGGATGTCTCTCTCAACACTGTCCACATCAAACACTCCCAGGACAGGTACAGCACGGGGTTAGATACAGAGTAAAGCTCTCTCTACACCGTCCCCATCAAACACTCCCAGGACAGGTACAGCACGGGGATAGATACAGAGTAAAGTTCCCTCTTCACTGTCCCCATCAAACTCTCCCAGGAAACGTACAGCACGGGTTTAGATACAGAGTAAAGCTCCCTCTACACTGTCCCCATCAAACACTCCCAGGACAGGTACAGCACGGGGTTAGATACAGAGTAAAGTTCCCTCTACACCGTCCCCATCAAACACTCCCAGGACAGGTACAGCACGGGTTTAGATACAGAGTAAAGCTCCCTCTACACTGTCCCCATCAAACACTCCCAGGACAGGTACAGCACGGGGTTAGATACAGAGTAAGTCTCACTCTACACTGTCCACATCAAACACTCCCATGACAGCTACAGCACGGGGTTAAATACAGAGTAAAGCTCCCTCTACACTGTCCCCATCAAACACTCCCAGGACAGGTACAGCACGGGGTTAGGTACAGAGTAAAGATCCCACTACACCGGCCCTATCAAACACTCCCGGGACAGGTACAGCAAGGGGCTAGATACAGAGTAAAGCGCTCTCTACACCGTCTCCATCAAACACTCCCAGGACAGGTACAGCACGGGGTTAGATACAGAGTAAATCTCCCTCTACACCGTCCCCATCAAACACTCCCAGGACAGGTACAGCACGGGGTTAGATACAGAGTAAAGCTCCCTCTACACCGTCCCCATCAAACACTCCCAGGACAGGTACAGCACGGGGTTAGATACAGAGTAAAGCTCCCTCTACACTGTCCCCATCAAACACTCCCAGGACAGGTACAGCACGGGGTTAGATACAGAGTAAATTTCCCTCTACACTGTCCCCATCAAACACTCCCAGGACAGGTACAGCACGGGGTTAGATACATAGTAAAGTTGCCTCTACACTGTCCCCATCAAACTCTCCCAGGACAGGTACAGCCCGGGGTTAGGTACAGAGTAAAGGTCACTCCACGCTATCCCCATCACCCACGCCCAGGACAGGTACAGCACAGGGTTAGATACAGAGTAAAGATCCCTCTACGCTGTCCCCATCAAACACTCCCAGGACAGGTACAGCACGGGGTTAGATATAGAGTAATGCTCCCTCTCCACTGTCCCCATCAAACACTCCCAGGACTGGTACAGCACGGGGTTAGATACAGGGTACAGCTCCATCTACACTGTCCCCATCAAACACTCCCAGGACAGGTACAGCACGGGGTTAGATACAGCGTCAAGCTCCCTCTACACTGTCCCCGTCAAACACTCCCACGACAGGTACAGCACGGGGTTAGATACCGAGTAAAGCTACCTCCACACTGTTCCCCTCAAACACTCCCAGGACAGGTACAGCACGGGGTTAGATACAGAGTAAAGCTCCCTCTACACTGTCCCCATCAAACACTCCCAGGACAGGTACAGCACGGGGTTAGATACAGAGTAAAGCTCCCTCTACACTGTCCCCATCAAACTCTCCCAGGACAGGTACAGCACGGGGTTAGATACAGAGTAAAGCTCCCTCTACACTGTCCCCATCAAACACTCCCAGGACAGGTACAGCACGGTTTGAGATACATAGTAAGTCTCCCTCTACACTGTCCCCATCAAACACTCCCAGGACAGGTACAGCACAGGGTTAGATACAGAGTAAAGATCCCTCTACACCGTCCCCGTCATACACGCCCAAGACATGTACAACACGGGGTTAGATACAGAGTAAAGCTCCCTCTCCACTGTCCCCTTCAGACACTCCCAGGACAGGTACAGCACGGGGTTAGATACATAGTAAAGCTCCCTCTACACTGTCCCCATCAAACACTCCCAGGACAGGTACAGCACGGGGTTAGATACAGAGTAAATCTCCCTCTACACTGTCCCCATCAAACACTCCCAGGACAGGTACAGCACGGGGTTAGATACAGACTAAAGTTCCCTCTACACTGTCCCCATCAAACACTCCCAGGACAGGTACAGCACGGGGTTAGATACAGACTAAAGTTCCCTCTACACTGTCCCCATCAAACACTCCCAGGACAGGTACAGCACGGGGCTAAATACATTGTAAAGCTCCCTCCACACTGTCCCCATCACAGACTCCCAGGACAGGTACCACACGTGGATAGATACAGAGCAAATCGCCCTCTACACTCTCCTCATCAAACACTCGCAGGACTGGTACAGCACGGGGTCAGATACAGACTAAAGGTCCCTCTACACTGTCCCCATCAAACTTTCCCAGGACAGGTACAACATCGGGTTAGATACAGAGTAAATCTCCCTCTGCACCAATCCCATCAAACACTCCAAGGACAGGCAAAGCACGGGGTTAGATACAGAGTAAAGCTCTCTCGACACCGTCCCCATCAAACACACCCAGGACAGGTACAGCACGGGGTTAGATACAGAGTAAAGCTCCCTCTACACTGTCCACATCAAACACTCCCAGGACAGGTACAGCACGGGGTTAGATACAGAGTAAAGCTCTCTCTACACCGTCCCCATCAAACACACCCAGGACAGGTACAGCACGGGGTTAGATACAGAGTAAAGTTCCCTCTTCACTGTCCCCATCAAACTCTCCCAGGAAACTTACAGCACGGGTTTAGATACAGAGTAAAGCTCCCTCTACACTGTCCCCATCAAATAGTCCCAGGACAGGTACAGCACGGGGTTTGATACAGAGTAAAGTTCCCTCTACACCGTCCCCATCAAACACTCCCAGGACAGGTACAGCACGGGGCTAGATACAGAGTAAGTCTCACTCTACACTGTCCTCATCAAAGACTCCCAGGACAGGTACAGCAAGGGGTTAGATTTCGAGTAAAGCGCTCTCTACACCGTCCCCTTCAAACACTCCCAGGACAGGTACAGCACGGTGTTAGATACAGAGTAAGTCTCACTTTACACTGTCCACATCTAACACTCCCTGGACAGGTATAGCACGGGGTTAGATACAGAGTAAAGATCCCAACCCCGGCCCCATCAAACACTCCCAGGACAGGTACAGCAAGGGGTTAGATACAGAGTAAAGCGCTCTCTACACCGTCTCCATCAAACACTCCCAGGACAGGTACAGCATGGGGCTAGATGCAGAGTAAAGCTCCCTCTACACTGTCCCCATCAAACACTCCCAGGACAGGTACAGCACGGGGTTAGATACAGAGTAAATCTCCCTCTACACTGTTCCCATCAAACACTCCCAGGACAGGTACAGCACGGGGTTAGATACATAGTAAAGTTGCCTCTACACTGTCCCCATCAAACTCTCCCAGGACAGGTACAGCCCGGGGTTAGGTACAGAGTAAAGGTCACTCCACGCTATCCCCATCACCCACGCCCAGGACAGGTACAGCACAGGGTTAGATACAGAGTAAAGATCCCTCTACGCTGTCCCCATCAAACACTCCCAGGACAGGTACAGCACGGGGTTAGATATAGAGTAATGCTCCCTCTCCACTGTCCCCATCAAACACTCCCAGGACTGGTACAGCACGGGGTTAGATACAGGGTACAGCTCCATCTACACTGTCCCCATCAAACACTCCCAGGACAGGTACAGCACGGGGTTAGATACAGCGTCAAGCTCCCTCTACACTGTCCCCGTCAAACACTCCCACGACAGGTACAGCACGGGGTTAGATACAGACTAAAGTTCCCTCTACACTGTCCCCATCAAACACTCCCAGGACAGGTACAGCACGGGGTTAGATACAGAGTAAAGCTCCCTCTACACTGTCCCCAACAAACACTCCCAGGACAGGTACAGCACGGGGTTAGATACAGGGTAAACCTCCCTCTACACCGTCCCCATCAAACACTCCCAGGACAGGTACAGCACGGGGTTAGATACCGAGTAAAGCTCCCTCCACACTGTCCCCATCAAACACTCCCAGGACAGATACAGCACGGGGTTAGATACAGAGGATGTCTCCCTCTACACTGTCCCCATCAAACACACCCAGGACAGGTACAGCACGAGGATAGATACAGAGTAAAGCTCACTCTACACCGTCCCCATCAAACACACCCAGGACAGGTACAGCACGAGGATAGATACAGAGTAAAGTTCCCTCTTCACTGTCCCCATCAAACTCTCCCAGGAAACGTACAGCACGGGTTTAGATACAGAGTAAAGCTCCCTCTACACTGTCCCCATCAAACACTCCCAGGACAGGTACAGCACGGGGTTAGATACAGAGTAGATCTCCCTCTACACCGTCCCCATCAAACACTCCCAGGACAGGTACAGCACGGAGTTAGATACAGAGAAAAGCACCTTCTACACTGTCCTCATCAAAGACACCCAAGGCAGGTACAGCACGGTGTTAGATACAGAGTAAAGCTCCCTCTACACCGTCCCCATCAAACACTCCCAGGACAGGTACAGCACGGGGTTAGATACAGAGTAAAGCTCCCTCTACACCGTCCCCATCAAACACTCCCAGGACAGGTACAGCACGGGGTTAGATACAGAGTAAGTCTCCCTCTACACTGTCCCCATCAAACACTCCCAGGACAGGTACAGCACGGGGTTAGATACAGAGTAAAGCTCCCTCTACACTGTCCCCATCAAACACTCCCAGGACAGGTACAGCAAGGGGTTAGATACAGAGTAAAGCTCCTCTACACCGTCTCCATCAAACACTCCCAGGACAGGTACAGCATGGGGCTAGATGCAGAGTAAAGGTCACTCCACGCTGTCCCCATCAAACACACCCAGGACAGGTACAGTACGGGGTTAGATACAGATTAAAGCTCCCTCTACACTGTCCCCATCAAACACTCCCAGGACAGGTACAGCACGGGGTTAGATACAGAGTAAAGCTCCCACTACACTGTCCCCATCAAACATTCCCAGGACAGGTACAGCACGGGGTTAGATACAGAGTAAATCTCCCTCTACACTGTTCCCATCAAACACTCCCAGGACAGGTACAGCACGGGGTTAGATACATAGTAAAGTTTGCCTCTACACTGTCCCCATCAAACACTCCCAGGACAGGTACAGCCCGGGGTTAGATACAGAGTAAAGGTCACTCCACGCTATCCCCATCACCCACTCCCCGGACAGGTACAGCCCGGGGTTAGATAGAGAGTAAATCTCCCTCTACACTGTCCGCATCAAACACTCCCAGGACAGGTACAGCACGGTTTGAGATACATAGTAAGTCTCTACACTGTCCCCATCAAACACTCCCAGGACAGGTACAGCACAGGGTTAGATACAGAGTAAAGATCCCTCTACACCGTCCCCATCAAACACGCCCAAGACATGTACAACACGGGGTTAGATAAAGAGTAATGCTCCCTCTCCACTGTCCCCTTCAAACATTCCCAGGACAGGTAGAGCCCGGGGTTAGATACAGAGTAAATCTCCCTCTACACTGTCCCCATCAAACACTCCCAGGACAGGTACAGCCCGGGGTTAGATGCAGAGTAAAGCTCCATCTACACTGTCCCCACCAAACACTCCCACGACAGGTACAGCACGGGGTTAGGTACAGACTAAAGTTCCCTCTACACTGTCCCCATCAAACACTCCCAGGACAGGTACAGCACGGGGCTAAATACATTGTAAAGCTCCCTCCACACTGTCCCCATCACAGACTCCCAGGACAGGTACCACACGTGGATAGATACAGAGCAAATCTCCCTCTATACTGTCCCCATGAAACACTCCCAGGACCGGTACAACACGGGGTTAGATACAGAGTAAAGCTCCCTCTACACTGTCCCCATCAAACACACCCAGGACAGGTACAGCACGGGGTTAGATACAGAGTAAATCTCCCTCTACACAGTCCCCATCAAACACTCCCAGGACAGGTACAGCACGGGGTTAGATACAGAGTAAAGCTCTCTCTACACCGTCCCCATCAAACACACCCAGGACAGGTACAGCACGAGGATAGATACAGAGTAAAGTTCCCTCTTCACTGTCCCCATCAAACTCTCCCAGGAAACGTACAGCACGGGTTTAGATACAGAGTAAAGCTCCCTCTACACTGTCCCCATCAAATAGTCCCAGGACAGGTACAGCACGGGGTTTGATACAGAGTAAAGTTCCCTCTACACCGTCCCCATCAAACACTCCCAGGACAGGTACAGCACGGGGTTAGATACAGAGTAAATCTCCCTCTACACCGTCCCCATCAAACACTCCCAGGACAGGTACAGCACGGGGTTAGATACAGAGTAAAGCTCCCTCCACACTGTCCCCATCAAACACTCCCAGGACAGGTACAGCACGGGGTTAGATACAGAGTAAAGATCCCTCTACACGGCCCCATCAAACACTCCCAGGACAGGTACCAGCAAGGGTTTAGATTCCAGAGTAAAGCCGCTCTCTACCCGTCTCCATCAAACACTCCCCAGGACAGGTACAGCATGGGGCTAGATGTAGAGTAAAGTCACTCCACGCTGTCCCCCATCAAACACACCCAGGAACAGGTACAGCACGGGGTTAGATAACAGATAAAGCTCCCTCTACACCGTCCCCATCAAACACTCCCCAGGATCCCTCTAACTCCATCAAACACTCCCAGGACAGGTACAGCACGGGTTAGATACAGAGTAAAGCTCCCTCTATACAAACACCCCATGAAGACACACGGGCCAGGAACAAAGGTACAGCACACGGGGTTAGATACAGAGTAAAGCTCCCTCTACACTGTCCCCATCAAACACTCCCAGGACAGGTACAGCACGGGGCTAGATACAGAGTAAAGCTCCCTCTACACCGTCCCCATCAAACACTCCCAGGACAGGTACAGCACTGAGTTAGATACAGAGTAAATCTCCCTCTACACTGTCCCCATCAAACACTCCCAGGACAGTTACAGCACGTGGTAAGATACAGAATAAAGCGTCCTCTACACCGTAGCAATCAAATACTCCCAAGACAGGTACAGCACGGGGTTAGATACAGAGTAAGTCTCACTCTACACTGTCGACATCAAACACTCCCAGGACAGGTACAGCACGGGGTTAGATACAGAGTAAATCTCCCTCTACACCGTCCCCATCAAACACTCCCAGGACAGGTACAGCACGGGGTTAGATACAGAGTAAAGATCCCACTACACCGGCCCCATCAAACACTCCCAGGACAGTTACAGCACGGGGTTAGATACAGAGTAAATCTCCCTCTACACCGTCCCCATCAAACACTCCCAGGACAGGTACAGCACGGGGTTAGATACAGAGTAAAGCTCCCTCTACACTGTCCACATCAAACCCAGGACAGGTGCAGCACGGGGATAGATACAGAGTAAATCTCCCTCTACACTGTCCGCATCAAACACTCCCAGGACAGGTACAGCACGGGGTTAGATACAGAGTAAATCTCCCTCTACACTGTCCGCATCAAACACTCCCAGGACAGGTACAGCACGGTTTGAGATACATAGTAAGTCTCCCTCTACACTGTCCCCATCAAACACTCCCAGGACAGGTACAGCATGGGGTTAGATACAGAGTAAATCTCCCTCTACCACGTCCCCATCAAACACTCCCAGGACAGGTACAACACGGGGTTAGATACAGAGTAAAGCTCCCTCCACACCGTCCCCATCAAACACTCCCAGGAGAGCTACAGCACGGGTTTAGATACAGAGTAAAGCTCCCTCTACACTGTCCCCATCAAACACTCCCAGGACAGGTACAGCACGGGGTTAGATACATAGTAAAGTTGCCTCTACACTGTCCCCATCAAACTCTCCCAGGAGAGGTACAGCCCGGGGTTAGATACAGAGTAAAGGTCACTCCACGCTATCCCCATCACCCACTCCCAGGACAGGTACAGCACGGGGTTAGATACAGAGTAAAGCTCCCTCTACACCGTCCCCATCAAACACTCCCAGGACAGGTACAGCACGGGGTTAGATACAGAGTAAAGATCCCACTACACCGGCCCCATCAAACACTCCCAGGACAGTTACAGCACGGGGTTAGATACAGAGTAAATCTCCCTCTACACCGTCCCCATCAAACACTCCCAGGACAGGTACAGCACGGGGTTAGATACAGAGTAAAGCTCCCTCTACACTGTCCACATCAAACCCAGGACAGGTGCAGCACGGGGATAGATACAGAGTAAATCTCCCTCTACACTGTCCGCATCAAACACTCCCAGGACAGGTACAGCACGGTTTGAGATACATAGTAAGTCTCCCTCTACACTGTCCCCATCAAACACTCCCAGGACAGGTACAGCACAGGGTTAGATACAGAGAAAAGATCCCTCTACACCGTCCCCATCAAACACGCCCAAGACAGGTACAACACGGGGTTAGATACAGAGTAAATCTCCCTCTCCACTGTCCCCTTCAAACATTCCCAGGACAGGCAGAGCCCGGGGTTAGATACAGAGAAAAGATCCCTCTACACCGTCCCCATCAAACACTCCCAGGACAGGTACAGCACGGGGTTAGATACAGAGTAAATCTCCCTCTACACCGTCCCCATCAAACACGCCCAAGACATGTACAACACGGGGTTAGATACAGAGTAAAGCTCCCTCTACACTGTCCACATCGAGCACTCCCAGGACAGGTACAGCACAGGGTTTGATGCAGAGTAAAGCTCCCTCTACACTGTCCCCATCAAACACTCCCAGGACAGGTACAGCACGGGGTTAGACACAGAGTAAATCTCCCTCTACACTGTCCCCATCAAACATTCCCAGGACAGGTACAGCACGGGGTTAGATACAGAGTAAAGCTCCCTCTACACTGTCCCCATCAAACACTCCCAGGACAGGTACAGCACGGGGTTAGATACAGAGTAAATCTCCCTCTACACTGTCCCCATCAAACACTCCCAGGACAGGTACAGCACGGGGTTAGATACAGAGTAAAGCTCCCTCTACACCGTCCTCATCAAACACTCCCAGGACAGGTACAACACGGCGTTAGATACAGAGTAAATCTCCCTCTACACCGTCCCCATCAAACACTACCAGGACAGGTACAGCACGGGGTTAGATACAGGGTGAGTCTCCCTCTACACTGTCCCCATCAAACACTCCCAGGACAGTTACAGCACGGGGTTAGATACAGAGTAAATCTCCCTCTACACCGTCCCCATCAAACACTCCCAGGACAGGTAGAACACGGCGTTAAATACAGAGTAAATCTCCCTCTACACTGTCCCCATCAAACACTCCCAGGACAGGTACAGCACGGGGTTAGATGCAAAATAAAGCTCCCTCTACACTGTCCCCATCAAACACTCCCAGGACAAGTACAGCACTGGGCTAGATACAGAGGATGTCTCTCTCAACACTGTCCACATCAAACACTCCCAGGACAGGTACAGCACGGGGTTAGATACAGAGTAAAGCTCTCTCTACACCGTCCCCATCAAACACACCCAGGACAGGTACAGCACGGGGATAGATACAGAGTAAAGTTCCCTCTTCACTGTCCCCATCAAACTCTCCCAGGAAACGTACAGCACGGGTTTAGATACACAGTAAAGCTCCCTCTACACAGTCCCCATCAAATAGTCCCAGGACAGTTACAGCACGGGGTTTGATACAGAGTAAAGTTCCCTCTACACCGTCCCCATCAAACACTCCCAGGACAGGAACAGCACGGGGTTAGATACAGAGTAAGTCTCACTCTACACTGTCCACATCAAACACTCCCATGACAGCTACAGCACGGAGTTAAATACAGAGTAAAGCTCCCTCTACACTGTCCCCATCAAACACTCCCAGGACAGGTACAGCACGGGGTTAGATACAGAGTAAAATCCCACTACACCGGCCCCATCAAACACTCCCAGGACAGGTACAGCAAGGGGTTAGATACAGAGTAAATCTCCCTCTACACTGTCCCCATCAAACTCTCCCA
The DNA here is from genome assembly GCF_017639515.1 of Carcharodon carcharias. NCBI lineage: Eukaryota > Metazoa > Chordata > Chondrichthyes > Lamniformes > Lamnidae > Carcharodon > Carcharodon carcharias. Next base: position 196,092 of record NC_054505.1, on the reverse strand, counting down.
AGACAGGTACAGCACGGGGCTAGATACAGAGTAAAGTTCCATCCACACTGTCCCCATCAAACACTCCCGGGACAGGTACAGCTCTGGGTTAGATACAGAGTAAAGCTCCCTCTACACTGTCCCCATCAAACACTCCCAGGACAGGTACAGCACGGGGTTAGATACAGAGTAAAGCTCCCTCTACACTGTCCCCATCAAACTCTCCCAGGACAGGTACAGCACGGTTTGAGATACATAGTAAGTCTCCCTCTACACTGTCCCCATCAAACACTCCCAGGACAGGTACAGCACGGGGTTAGATACAGAGTAAAGCTCTCTCTACACCGTCCCCATCAAACACACCCAGGACAGGTACAGCACGGGGATAGATACAGAGTAAAGTTCCCTCTTCACTGTCCCCATCAAACTCTCCCAGGAAACGTACAGCACGGGTTTAGATACAGAGTAAAGCTCCCTCTACACTGTCCCCATCAAATAGTCCCAGGACAGGTACAGCACGGGGTTAGATACAGAGTAAAGCTCCCTCTACACCGTCCCCATCAAACACTCCCAGGACAGTTACAGCACGGGGTTTGATACAGAGTAAAGTTCCCTCTACACCGTCCCCATCAAACACTCCCAGGACAGGTACAGCACGGGGTTAGATACAGAGTAAATCTCCCTCTACACTGTCCCCATCAAACACTCCCAGGACAGGTACAGCACGGGGTTAGATACAGAGTAAGTCTCACTCTACACTGTCCCCATCAAACACTCCCAGGACAGGTACAGCACGGGGTTAGGTACAGAGTAAAGATCCCACTACACCGGCCCCATCAAACACTCCCAGGACAGTTACAGCACGGGGTTAGATACAGAGTAAATCTCCCTCTACACTGTCCCCATCAAACACTCCCAGGACAGGTACAGCACGGGGTTAGGTACAGAGTAAAGATCCCACTACACCGGCCCCATCAAACATTCCCAGGACAGGTACAGCACGGGGTTAGGTACAGAGTAAAGATCCCACTACACCGGCCCCATCAAACACTCCCAGGACAGGTACAGCACGGGGTTAGATACAGAGTAAAGCTCCCTCTACACCGTCCCCATCAAACACTCCCAGGACAGGTACAGCACAGGGTCAGATACAGAGTAAATCTCCCTCTACACCGTCCCCATCAAACACTCCCAGGACAGGTACAGCATGGGGTTAGATACAGAGTAAAGGTCCCTCTACACCGTCCCCATCAAACACTCCCAGGAGAGGTACAGCATGGGGTTAGATACAGAGTAAATCTCCCTCTACACTGTCCCCATCAAACACTCCCAGGACAGGTACAGCACGGGGTTAGATACAGAGTAAAGCTCCCTCTACACCGTCCCCATCAAACGCTCTCAGGACAGGTACAGCACGGGGTTAGATACAGAGTAAAGCTCCCTCTACACTGTCCCCATCAAACACTCCCAGGACAGGTACAGCACGGGGTTAGATGCAGAGTAAAGCTCCCTCTACACTGTCCGCATCAAACACTCCCAGGACAGGTACAGCACGGGGTTAGATACAGAGTAAAGCTCCCTCTACACTGTCCGCATCAAACACTCCCAGGACAGGTACAGCACTGAGTTAGATACAGAGTAAATCTCCCTCTACACTGTCCCCATCAAACACTCCCAGGACAGTTACAGCACGTGGTAAGATACAGAGTAAAGTTCCCTCTTCACTGTCCCCATCAAACTCTCCCAGGAAACGTACAGCACGGGTTTAGATACAGAGTAAAGCTCCCTCTACACTGTCCCCATCAAATAGTCCCAGGACAGGTACAGCACGGGGTTAGATACAGAGTAAAGCTCCCTCTACACCGTCCCCATCAAACACTCCCAGGACAGTTACAGCACGGGGTTTGATACAGAGTAAAGTTCCCTCTACACCGTCCCCATCAAACACTCCCAGGACAGGTACAGCACGGGGTTAGATACAGAGTAAATCTCCCTCTACACTGTCCCCATCAAACACTCCCAGGACAGGTACAGCACGGGGTTAGATACAGAGTAAGTCTCACTCTACACTGTCCCCATCAAACACTCCCAGGACAGGTACAGCACGGGGTTAGGTACAGAGTAAAGATCCCACTACACCGGCCCCATCAAACACTCCCAGGACAGTTACAGCACGGGGTTAGATACAGAGTAAATCTCCCTCTACACTGTCCCCATCAAACACTCCCAGGACAGGTACAGCACGGGGTTAGGTACAGAGTAAAGATCCCACTACACCGGCCCCATCAAACATTCCCAGGACAGGTACAGCACGGGGTTAGGTACAGAGTAAAGATCCCACTACACCGGCCCCATCAAACACTCCCAGGACAGGTACAGCACGGGGTTAGATACAGAGTAAAGCTCCCTCTACACCGTCCCCATCAAACACTCCCAGGACAGGTACAGCACAGGGTCAGATACAGAGTAAATCTCCCTCTACACCGTCCCCATCAAACACTCCCAGGACAGGTACAGCATGGGGTTAGATACAGAGTAAAGGTCCCTCTACACCGTCCCCATCAAACACTCCCAGGAGAGGTACAGCATGGGGTTAGATACAGAGTAAATCTCCCTCTACACTGTCCCCATCAAACACTCCCAGGACAGGTACAGCACGGGGTTAGATACAGAGTAAATCTCCCTCTACACTGTCCCCATCAAACACTCCCAGGACAGGTACAGCAGGGGCTAGATACAGAGTAAAGCTCCCTCTACACTGTCCCCATCAAACACACCCAGGACAGGTACAGCACGGGGTTAGATACAGAGTAAAGCTCCCTCTACACCGTCCCCATCAAACGCTCTCAGGACAGGTACAGCACGGGGTTAGATACAGAGTAAAGCTCCCTCTACACTGTCCGCATCAAACACTCCCAGGACAGGTACAGCACGGGGTTAGATACAGAGTAAAGCTCCCTCTACACTGTCCGCATCAAACACTCCCAGGACAGGTACAGCACTGAGTTAGATACAGAGTAAATCTCCCTCTACACTGTCCCCATCAAACACTCCCAGGACAGTTACAGCACGTGGTAAGATACAGAGTAAAGCGTCCTCTACACCGTCGCAATCAAATACTCCCAGGACAGGTACAGCACGGGGTTAGATACAGAGTAAGTCTCACTCTACACTGTCCACATCAAACACTCCCAGGACAGGTACAGCACGGGGTTAGATACAGAGTAAATCTCCCTCTACACCGTCCCCATCAAACACTCCCAGGACAGGTACAGCACGGGGTTAGATACAGAGTAAAGATCCCACTACACCGGCCCCATCAAACACTCCCAGGACAGTTACAGCACGGGGTTAGATACAGAGTAAATCTCCCTCTACACCGTCCCCATCAAACACTCCCAGGACAGGTACAGCACGGGGTTAGATACAGAGTAAAGCTCCCTCTACACTGTCCACATCAAACCCAGGACAGGTGCAGCACGGGGATAGATACAGAGTAAATCTCCCTCTACACTGTCCGCATCAAACACTCCCAGGACAGGTACAGCACGGTTTGAGATACATAGTAAGTCTCCCTCTACACTGTCCCCATCAAACACTCCCAGGACAGGTACAGCACAGGGTTAGATACAGAGAAAAGATCCCTCTACACAGTCCCCATCAAACACGCCCAAGACAGGTACAACACGGGGTTAGATACAGAGTAAAGCTCCCTCTCCACTGTCCCCTTCAAACATTCCCAGGACAGGCAGAGCCCGGGGTTAGATACAGAGAAAAGATCCCTCTACACCGTCCCCATCAAACACTCCCAGGACAGGTACAGCACGGGGTTAGATACAGAGTAAATCTCCCTCTACACCGTCCCCATCAAACACGCCCAAGACATGTACAACACGGGGTTAGATACAGAGTAAAGCTCCCTCTACACTGTCCACATCGAGCACTCCCAGGACAGGTACAGCACAGGGTTTGATGCAGAGTAAAGCTCTCTATACACTGTCCCCATCAAATACTCCCCGGACTGGTACAGCACGGGGTTAGATGCGGAGTAAAGCTCCCTGTAGGCCGTCCCCAACAAACACTCCCAGGACAGGTACAGCACGGGGTTAGATACAGAGAAAAGCTCCCTCTACACAGTCCCCATCAAACACTCCCTGGACTGGTACAGCACGGGGTTAGATGCGGAGTAAAGCTCCCTCTGCGTTGTCCACATTGAGCACTCCCAGGATAGGTACAGCACAGGGTTTGATACAGAGTAAATCTCCCTCTACACTGTCCCCATCAAACACTCCCAGGACAGGTACAGCACGGGGTTAGACACAGAGTAAATCTCCCTCTACACTGTCCCCATCAAACATTCCCAGGACAGGTACAGCACGGGGTTAGATACAGAGTAAAGCTCCCTCTACACTGTCCCCATCAAACACTCCCAGGACAGGTACAGCACGGGGTTAGATACAGAGTAAATCTCCCTCTACACTGTCCCCATCAAACACTCCCAGGACAGGTACAGCACGGGGTTAGATACAGAGTAAAGCTCCCTCTACACCGTCCTCATCAAACACTCCCAGGACAGGTACAACACGGCGTTAGATACAGAGTAAATCTCCCTCTACACCGTCCCCATCAAACACTACCAGGACAGGTACAGCACGGGGTTAGATACAGGGTGAGTCTCCCTCTACACTGTCCCCATCAAACACTCCCAGGACAGTTACAGCACGGGGTTAGATACAGAGTAAATCTCCCTCTACACCGTCCCCATCAAACACTCCCAGGACAGGTAGAACACGGCGTTAAATACAGAGTAAATCTCCCTCTACACTGTCGCCATCAAACATTCCTTGGACAGCTACAGCACTTGGTTAGATCCAGCGTAAATCTCTAGCTACACTGTCCCCATCAAACACTCCCAGGACAGGTACATCTTGGGGTTAGATACAGAGTAAAGCTCCCTCTACACCGTCCCCATCAAACACTCCCAGGACAGGTACAGCACGGGGTTAGATACAGAGTAAATCTCCTTCTACACCGTCCCCATCAAACACTCCCAGGACAGGTACAGCACGGGGTTAGATACAGAGTAAAGCTCCCTCTACACCGTCCCCATCAAACACTACCAGGACAGGTACAGCACTGGGTTAGATACAGAGTAAAGCTTCCTCTACACCGTCCCCATCAAACACTCCCAGGACAGGTACAGCATGGGGTTAGATACAGAGTAAAGCTCCCTCTACACTGTCCCCATCAAACACTCCCAGGACAGGTACAGCACGGGGTTAGATACAGAGTAAATCTCCTTCTACACCGTCCCCATCAAACACTCCCAGGACAGGTACAGCACTGGGTTAGATACAGAGTAAAGCTTCCTCTACACCGTCCCCATCAAACACTCCCAGGACAGGTACAGCACGGGGATAGATACAGAGTAAATCTCCCTCTACACTGTCCCCATCAAACATTCCCAGGACAGGTACAGCACGGGGTTAGATACAGAGTAAAGCTCCCTCTACACTGTCCCCATCCAACACTCCCAGGACAGGTACAGCACGGGGTTAGATACAGAGTAAAGCTCCCTCTACACCGTCCCCATCAAACACTCCCAGGACAGGTACAGCACGGGGTTAGATACAGAGTAAATCTCCCTCTACACTGTCCCCATCAAACACTCCCAGGACAGGTAAAGCACGGGGTTAGATACAGAGTAAATCTCCCTCTACAGTATCCCCATCAAACACTCCCAGGACAGGTACAGCACGGGGTTAGATACAGAGTAAATCTCCCTCTACCACGTCCCCATCAAACACTCCCAGGAGAGCTACAGCACGGGTTTAGATACAGAGTAAAGCTCCCTCTACACTGTCCCCATCAAACACTCCCAGGACAGGTACAGCACGGGGTTAGATACATAGTAAAGTTGCCTCTACACTGTCCCCATCAAACTCTCCCAGGAGAGGTACAGCCCGGGGTTAGATACAGAGTAAAGGTCACTCCACGCTATCCCCATCACCCACTCCCAGGACAGGTACAGCACGGGGTTAGATACAGAGTAAAGCTCCCTCTACACCGTCCCCATCAAACACTCCCAGGACAGGTACAGCACGGGGTTAGATACAGAGTAAAGATCCCACTACACCGGCCCCATCAAACACTCCCAGGACAGTTACAGCACGGGGTTAGATACAGAGTAAATCTCCCTCTACACCGTCCCCATCAAACACTCCCAGGACAGGTACAGCACGGGGTTAGATACAGAGTAAAGCTCCCTCTACACTGTCCACATCAAACCCAGGACAGGTGCAGCACGGGGATAGATACAGAGTAAATCTCCCTCTACACTGTCCGCATCAAACACTCCCAGGACAGGTACAGCACGGTTTGAGATACATAGTAAGTCTCCCTCTACACTGTCCCCATCAAACACTCCCAGGACAGGTACAGCACAGGGTTAGATACAGAGAAAAGATCCCTCTACACCGTCCCCATCAAACACGCCCAAGACAGGTACAACACGGGGTTAGATACAGAGTAAATCTCCCTCTCCACTGTCCCCTTCAAACATTCCCAGGACAGGCAGAGCCCGGGGTTAGATACAGAGAAAAGATCCCTCTACACCGTCCCCATCAAACACTCCCAGGACAGGTACAGCACGGGGTTAGATACAGAGTAAATCTCCCTCTACACCGTCCCCATCAAACACGCCCAAGACATGTACAACACGGGGTTAGATACAGAGTAAAGCTCCCTCTACACTGTCCACATCGAGCACTCCCAGGACAGGTACAGCACAGGGTTTGATGCAGAGTAAAGCTCCCTCTACACTGTCCCCATCAAACACTCCCAGGACAGGTACAGCACGGGGTTAGACACAGAGTAAATCTCCCTCTACACTGTCCCCATCAAACATTCCCAGGACAGGTACAGCACGGGGTTAGATACAGAGTAAAGCTCCCTCTACACTGTCCCCATCAAACACTCCCAGGACAGGTACAGCACGGGGTTAGATACAGAGTAAATCTCCCTCTACACTGTCCCCATCAAACACTCCCAGGACAGGTACAGCACGGGGTTAGATACAGAGTAAAGCTCCCTCTACACCGTCCTCATCAAACACTCCCAGGACAGGTACAACACGGCGTTAGATACAGAGTAAATCTCCCTCTACACCGTCCCCATCAAACACTACCAGGACAGGTACAGCACGGGGTTAGATACAGGGTGAGTCTCCCTCTACACTGTCCCCATCAAACACTCCCAGGACAGTTACAGCACGGGGTTAGATACAGAGTAAATCTCCCTCTACACCGTCCCCATCAAACACTCCCAGGACAGGTAGAACACGGCGTTAAATACAGAGTAAATCTCCCTCTACACTGTCCCCATCAAACACTCCCAGGACAGGTACAGCACGGGGTTAGATGCAAAATAAAGCTCCCTCTACACTGTCCCCATCAAACACTCCCAGGACAAGTACAGCACTGGGCTAGATACAGAGGATGTCTCTCTCAACACTGTCCACATCAAACACTCCCAGGACAGGTACAGCACGGGGTTAGATACAGAGTAAAGCTCTCTCTACACCGTCCCCATCAAACACACCCAGGACAGGTACAGCACGGGGATAGATACAGAGTAAAGTTCCCTCTTCACTGTCCCCATCAAACTCTCCCAGGAAACGTACAGCACGGGTTTAGATACACAGTAAAGCTCCCTCTACACAGTCCCCATCAAATAGTCCCAGGACAGTTACAGCACGGGGTTTGATACAGAGTAAAGTTCCCTCTACACCGTCCCCATCAAACACTCCCAGGACAGGAACAGCACGGGGTTAGATACAGAGTAAGTCTCACTCTACACTGTCCACATCAAACACTCCCATGACAGCTACAGCACGGAGTTAAATACAGAGTAAAGCTCCCTCTACACTGTCCCCATCAAACACTCCCAGGACAGGTACAGCACGGGGTTAGATACAGAGTAAAGATCCCACTACACCGGCCCCATCAAACACTCCCAGGACAGGTACAGCACGGGGTTAGATACAGAGTAAATCTCCCTCTACACTGTCCCCATCAAACTCTCCCAAGACAGGTACAGCACGGGGCTAGATACAGAGTAAAGTTCCATCCACACTGTCCCCATCAAACACTCCCAGGACAGGTACAGCACGGGGTTAGATACAGAGTAAAGCTCCCTCTACACTGTCCCCATCAAACTCTCCCAGGACAGGTACAGCACGGTTTGAGATACATAGTAAGTCTCCCTCTACACTGTCCCCATCAAACACTCCCAGGACAGGTACAGCACAGGGTTAGATACAGAGTAAAGATCCCGCTACACCGTCCCCAAAAAACACACCCAAGACATGTACGACACGGGGTTAGATACAGTGTAAAGCTCCCTCTCCACTGTCCCCTTCAAACACTCCCAGGACAGGTACAGCACGGGGTTAGATACAGAGTAAAGCTCCCTCTACACTGTCCCCATCAAACACTCACAGGACAGGTACAGCACGGGATTAGATGCAGAGTAAAGCTCCATCTACACTGTCCCCATCAAACACTCCCAGGACAGGTACAGCCCGGGGTTAGATACAGACTAAAGTTCCCTCTACACTGTCCCCATAAAAGACTCCCAGGACAGGTACCACACGTGGATAGATACAGAGCAAATCTCCCTCTATACTGTCCCCATGAAACACTCCCAGGACCGGTACAGCACTGGGTTAGATACAGAGTAAATCTCCCTCTACACTGTCCCCATCAAACACTACCAGGACAGGTACAACACGGGGTTAGAGACAGAGTAAAGCTCCCTCTACACCGTCCCCATCAAACACTCCCAGGACAGGTACAGCACGGGGTTATATAGAGAGTAAAGCTCCCTCTACACTGTCCCCATCAAACACTCCCAGGTCAGATACAGCACGGGGTTAGATACAGAGTAAATCTCCCTCTACACTGTCCCCATCAAACACTCCCAGGTCAGATACAGCACGGGGTTAGATACAGAGTAAATCTCCCTCTACACTGTCCCCATCAAACACTCACAGGAAAGTTACAGCACGGGGTTAGATACAGAGTAAATCTCCCTCTACACCGTCCCCATCAAACACTCCCAGGAAAGGTACAGCACGTGGTAAGATACAGAGTAAAGCGTCCTCTACACCGTCGCAATCAAATACTCCCAAGACAGGTACAGCACGGGGTTAGATACAGAGTAAAGCTCCCTCCACACTGTCCCCATCAATCACTCCCAGGACAGGTACAGCACGGGGTTAGATACAGAGAGAAGCTCCCTCTACACCGTCCTCATCAAACACTCCCAGGACAGGTACAACACGGCGTTAGATACAGAGTAAAGCTCGCTCTACACCGTCCCCATCAAACACTCCCAGGACAGGTACAGCACGGGGTTAGATACAGAGTAAATCTCCCTCTACACCGTCCACATCAAACACTCCCAGGACAGGTAGAACACGGCGTTAGATACAGAGTAAATCTCCCTCTACACTGTCGCCATCAAACATTCCTTGGACAGCTACAGCACTTGGTTAGATCCAGCGTAAATCTCTAGCTACACCGTCCCCATCAAACACTCCCAGGACAGGTACAGCACTGGGTTAGATACAGAGTAAAGCTTCCTCTACACCGTCCCCATCAAACACTCCCAGGACAGGTACAGCACGGGGATAGATACAGAGTAAAGCTCCCTCTACACCGTCCCCATCAAACACTCCCAGGACAGTTACAGCATGGGGTTAGATACAGAGTAAAGCTCCCTCTACACTGTCCCCATCAAACACTCCCAGGACAGGTACAGCACGGGGTTAGATACAGAGTAAATCTCCCTCTACACCGTCCCCATCAAACACTCCCAGGACAGGTACAGCACGGGATTAGATACAGAGTACAGCTCCCTCTACACTGTCCCCATCAAACACTCCCAGGACAGGTACAGCACGGGGTTAGATACAGAGTAAAACTCCCTCTACACTGTCCCCATGAAACACTCCCAGGACAGGTACAGCACGGGGTTAGATACAGGGTGAGTCTCCCTCTACACTGTCCCCATCAAACACTCCCAGGACAGGTAAAGCACGGGGTTAGATACAGAGTAAATCTCCCTCTACAGTATCCCCATCAAACACTCCCAGGACAGGTACAGCACGGGGTTAGATACAGAGTAAATCTCCCTCTACCACGTCCCCATCAAACACTCCCAGGACAGGTACAACACGGGGTTAGATACAGAGTAAATCTCCCTCTACACTGTCCCCATCAAACACTCCCAGGACAGGTACAGCACGGTTTGAGATACATAGTAAATCTCCCTCCACACTGTCCCCATCAAGCACTCCCAGGAGAGCTACAGCACGGGTTTAGATACAGAGTAAAGCTCCCTCTACACTGTCCCCATCAAACACTCCCAGGGGAGGTACAGCACGGGGTTAGATACAGAGTAAATCTCCCTCTACACTGTCCCCATCAAACACTCCCAGGACAGGTACAGCATGGGGTTAGATACAGAGTAAATCTCCCTCTACACTGTCCCCATCAAACACTCCCAGGACCGGTACAGCACTGGGCTAGATACAGAGTGAGTCTCCCTCTACACTGTCCCCATCAAACACTCCCAGGACAGGACCAGCGCAGGGTTAGATACAAAGTAAATCTCCCTCCATCCTCTCCTCATCAAACATTCCCAGGACAGGTACAGCACGGGGTTGATACAGAGTAAATCTCCCTCTACACCGTCCCCATCAAACACTCCCAGGACAGGTACAGCACGGGGTTAGATACAGTGTACAGCTCCCTCTACGCCGTCCCCATCAAAAACTCCCAGGACAGGTACAGCATGGGGTTAGATACAGAGTAAAGCTCTCTCTACACTGTCCCCATCAAACACTCCCAGGACAGGTACAGCACGGGGTTAGATACAGAGTAAAGCTCCCTCTACACCGTCCCCATCAAACACTCCCAGGACAGGTACAGCACGGGGTTAGATTGAGAGTAAAGCTCTCTCTAAACCGTCCCCATCAAACACTCCCAGGACATGTACAGCACGGATTTAGATACAGAGTAAATCTCCCTCCACACTGTCCCCTTCGAACACTCCCAGGAGAGCTACAGCACGGGGTTAGATACAGAGTAAATCTCCCTCTACACCGTCCCCATCAAACACTCCCAGGACAGGTACAGCACGGGGTTAGATACAGAGTAAAGTTCCCTCTACACTGTCCCCATCAAACACTCCCAGGACAGGTACAGCACGGGGTAAGATACAGAGTAAATCTCCCTCTACACTGTCCCCATCAAACACTCCCAGGACAGGTACAGCACGGATTTAGATGCAGAGTAAAGCTCCTTCTACACTGTCCCCATCAAACACTCCCAGGAGAGCTACAGCACGGGGTTAGATACAGAGTAAAGCTCCCTCTACAGTGTCGCCATCAATCATTCCTAGGACAGGTACAGCACGGGGTTAGATACAGAGTAAAGCTCACTCCACACTGTCCCCATCACACACTCCCAGGACAGGTACAGCACGGGGTTTGATACAGAGTAAAGCTCCCTCTACACCATTTTAATTGCCTGTGTGTTATGTCCAGTTCAGAGGAAGCAGGCCGATACCTGGAGACTTACAAGGCGTACGAGAACAAACCCTCGGATGTTTTGAAGGAGCGAGTGGAGAATGACTATGTGTCCAAGGTAGGTTTTGTCCGGCAGCTGCTTTCTTGTGGCCTGGGACCTCACAGAATGTGTCTGCTGCCCTTGTCCCTATTTGAATAAAGTTGCACGGTGCTCCCACTGTGGTGTAACCGAGGGGGATACGGAGACCGGAACTGTGCACGGTGCTCCCAGTGTGGTCTAACCGAGGGATACGGAGACCGGAACTGTGCACGGTGCTCCCAGTGTGGTCTAACCGAGGGGGATACGGAGACTGGAACTGTGCACGGTGCTCCCAGTGTGGTGTGACCGAGAGATATGGAGACCGGAACTGTGCACGGTGCTCCAAGTGTGGTCTAACTGAGGGATCCGGAGACCGGAACTGTGCACGGTTCTCCGAGTATGGTCTAACCGAGGGATACAGAGACCGGAACTGTGCACGGTGCTCAAAATGTGGTCTTACCGAGGGATACAGAGACCAGAACTGTGCATGGTGCTCCGAGTGTGGTCTAACCGAGGGGCTACGGAGACCGGAACTGTGCACAGTACTCCGAGTATGGTCTCACCGAGGGATACGGAGACCGGAACTGTGCACAGTGCTCCCAGTGTGGTCTAACCGAGGGATACGGAGACCGGAACTGTGCACGGTGCTCTGGGTATGGTCTTACCAAGGGATATGGAGACTGGAACTGTGCACGGTGCTCCGAGTGTGGTCTAACCGAGGGATACGGAGACCAGAACTGTGCACGGTGCTCCGAGTGTGGTCTAACCGAGGGGGATACAGAGACCGGAACTGTGCACGGTGCTCCGAGTGTGGTCTAACCGAGGGATACGGAGACCGGAACTGTGCACGGTGCTCCCAGTGTGGTCTAACCGAGGGGGATACAGAGACCGGAACTGTGCATGGTGCTCCGAGTGTGGTCTAACCAATCTTTCTTCTAAGTTCTGACCAGTCTCTCTCTCTCTTTCTCTCTCACTCTGTGTCTCTGACTTGCTCTGTCTCCCTTTCTGTCCCTCTCTCCCTCTCTGTCTCTCTCTGTTCTCTAGGTGACGGATTGCCTAACTACTGTGAAATCGGTCAACAAGACTGACTCCCTGACACTTATCAACACTTTCAAGGTGAGTTTTTGGCTCCTCCTTTTCGTCATGTGTCCCTCCCTATCCCTCTCCTGGCCTACAATATCAAGTCCTCAACTCTGTGGTTGCTGTTTACTCTTTCACAGGATGTGGGTCACTGGCTGGGTCAGCATTTATTGCCCATCCCTAACTGCCCCTTGAGAAGGTAGGGGTGAGCTGCCTTCTTGAAGTGCTGCAGCCCCTGTGGTGTAGGTACACCCACGGCGCTGTTAGAGAGGGAGTTCCAGGATTTTGTCCGTGTGGTGTAGGTACACCCACAGCGCTGTTAGGGAGGGAGTTCCAGGATTTTGTCCGTGTGGTGTAGGTACACCCACAGCGCTGTTAGGGAGGGAGTTCCAGGATTTTGTCCGTGTGGTGTAGGTACACCCACGGCGCTGTTAGGGAGGGAGTTCCAGGATTTTGTCCGTGTGGTGTAGGTACACCCACGGCGCTGTTAGGGAGGGAGTTCCAGGATTTTGTCCGTGTGGTGTAGGTACACCCACGGCGCTGTTAGGGAGGGAGTTCCAGGATTTTGTCCGTGTGGTGTAGGTACACCCACGGCGCTGTTAGGGAGGGAGTTCCAGGATTTTGTCCATGTGGTGTAGGTACACCCACGGCGCTGTTAGGGAGGGAGTTCCAGGATTTTGTCCGTGTGGTGTAGGTACACCCACGGCGCTGTTAGGGAGGGAGTTCCAGGATCTTGTCCCTGTGGTGTAGGTACACCCACGGCGCTGTTAGGGAGGGAGTTCCAGGATTTTGTCCATGTGGTGTAGATATACCCACGGCGCTGTTAGGGAGAGAGTTCCAGGATTTTGTCCCGTGTGGTGTAGGTACATCCACGGCGCTGTTAGGGAGGGAGTTCCAGGATTTTGTCCGTGTGGTGTAGGTACACCCACAGTGCTGTTAGGGAGGGAGTTCCAGGATTTTGTCCGTGTGGTGTAGGTACACCCATGGCGCTGTTAGGGAGGGAGTTCCAGGATTTTGACCCAGCGACAGTGAAGGAACGGCCGATATATTTCCAAGTCAGGATGGGTGTGTGGTTTGGAGGGGAACTTCCAGGTGGTGGTGTTCCCATGTGTCTGCTGCCCTTGTCCTTCTAGATGGTAGTGGTCGTGGGTTTGGAAGGTGCTGTCGAAGGAGCCTTGGTGAATTCCTGCAGTGCATCTTGTAGATGGTACACACACTGCTGCCACTGTGCGTCGGTGGTGGAGGGAGTGAATGTTGGTGGATCGGGGAGCCGATCAAGCGGGGCTGCTTTGTCCTGGACGGTGTCGAGCTTCTTGAGTGTTGTGGGAGCTGCAACTCATCCAGGCAAGTGGGGAGTATCCCATCACACTCCTGACTTGTGCCTTGTAGATGGTGGACAGGCTTTGGAGGGGGAGTCAGGAGGTGAGCGACTCTCCGCAGGATTCCCAGCCTCTGACCTGCTCTTGTAGCCACAGTGTTTATATGGCTGGTCCCAGTTCAGTTTCTGGTCAATGCTAACCCCCCAGGATGTTGATAGTGGGGGGACTCAGTGAGGGTAATGCCCATTGAACGTCAAGGGGGCGATGGTTGGATTCTCTCTTGTTGGAGATGGTCATTGCCTGGCACTTGTGTGGGGTGAACATTACTCCCTACCCCCAGATGTCCCTCTGCCCCTCCGGACAAGCGTCCCTCTTCCAATTGCACATGGGGGCGAACGATTAACCGAGCGATGGTCCTCTCTCCTCTTACAGTCTCTGAAAGATGTGGTGGAGGCTTCGAGGGAGGAGCTATCTCTCTGCCCTGGTTTGGGTCCTCAGAAGGTGAGTCTAGGCCGCCTTAGCTCCCTGTCCGGGTGTGGATGGGGGGAAACGGGCCTCAGATTTCAAGACGTCGAGGGTCGTGAACTGGGCAAGCCGGAGGGGAGGGGAGGGGAGGGGCGGTGGAGGGTGGGGAGAGCAGAGGGAAGGGGAGGAGGATGGACGGAGGCGTGGAAGGGATCTCGGGGAGAAGGAAGAGCTGGGAGGACGGAGGGAAGGGTGGAAGAGGTCCCAGAGGGGAGGCGGGAGGGTAGGGAGGAGAGTTGGACGGAGGGGCGAGGGCGGGTTGGGGAATGAATGCCTCGGAGAGGGAGTGGAGCGAAGGGAAGGTGGGAACGCTAGGCCTTTGGCTCCGGGGCAGGAAGAGCGTCCGGGGAACGTACCCTCGATCCCCCCCCCCAGCCTCCAGATTTGACGCCCTCCTTTCGTGTCCTTGCCCCACACAGGCTCGGAGGCTTTTCGATGTGTTCCACGAACCCTTCCTGCGACTCCCCAGGCCCGACCCTGGCAAAACGGGCACCTGATGCCCCCTCCCCGCCCAGCCGACTCCCCCCCCCCCCCACCCCCCCCCCCCCCCCCCCCCCCGCCTTCAGACCTCGAGCGACGAACGCGTCGGCCAGAGTCGGCTGCAGCCCTTTTGACGCTGCGGCACCTTCCCGGGTGGATTTCGACATTCCAGGACCTCCAGCCGACAACCCGCTGAAGATTGGACAAGATCTGGAACCTTCCGCAATAAAATTACCCTCGGGGGAAGAAATCGGTGTGCCTCGTGTTTTTTTTTCTCCAACTTTTCCCCCACTTTTGACCTCCACTGGCATTGCTCCTGGATGGAGCAGTGCAGCCCAGCTTGTCCAGGCAGCCTAGAGGGATCTGGTCCGTCACCAGCAGGAGGAAGGGGGTCCCACGGGAGCTTCCCGACAATAACCTCGACCACGACAAAAACTTGCTTGGCCTACGCATTTGCAGCGCTACATCACCTTCAGCCCAGTAAAACGTCCCCGAGACCCGTCACAGGAGCGACTGTCCAACACAGCCTGACCACCACCCCCCACCCCAAACTCCGTGAGGAGATGTCCGGGGCCAAAAGCTTGTTCAGTGAGGGAGGTTTTAAGCAGCGTCTGAAAGGAGGGAGAGAGGCGGAGGGGTTTCGGGAGGGAATTCCAGAGCTCAGGCCCCCTCACCACCACAGGGAGCTGAACGCCCGGCCACCAATGGCGGAGCGATGGAAATCGGGGGATGCTCGAGAGTCCGGAATCGGAGGAGCTCAGAGTTCTCGGAGGGTTGTAGGAACATTCAACCCTGTTCAAATCCCTCACTCACCCCTTCCCTCCCTATCTCTGTAACCTCCTCCAGCCCCTACAATTCTCATCCTCCTGTTCAAATCCCTCACTCACCCCCTCCCTCCCTATCTCTCTAACCTCCTCCAGCCCCTACAATTCTCATCCTCCTGTTCAAATCCCTACCTCCCTCCCTCCCTATCTCTGTAACCTCCAGCCCCTACAATTCTCATCCTCCTGTTCAAATCCCTCCCTCACACCTTCCCTCCCTATCTCTGTAACCTCCTCCAGCCCCTACAATTCTCATCCTTCTGTTCAAATCCCTCCCTGACCCCCTCCCTCCCTATCTCTGTAACCTCCTCCAGCCCCTACAATTCTCATCCTCCTGTTCAAATCCCTCCCTCGCCCCATCCCTCCCTCCCTATCTCTGTAACCTCCTCCAGCCCCTACAATTCTCATCCTCCTGTTCAAATCCCTCCCTCGCCCCATCCCTCCCTATCTCTGTAACCTCCTCCAGTCCATATAGATATTTAGATTTAAGAAATTTTAATTGTGATTAACCCCTGACTATCCCAGTTTGTAGATTTTTAGATGTCTTTATTTTAAGATTTTGAATTGAGATGAATCCCTGATAATCACAATTATTGATATTTAGGATATTTTTATTGAGATGAATCCCTGATTACTGCAGTTTATATTCTAAGTTATTGAATTAAGATAAATCCCTGATAATCACAATTATATATATTTAGGATGTTTATATTGAGATAAATCCCTGATTATGCAGTTCGTATTTTAAGATATTGAATTGCGATAAATCCCAGATAATCACAATTATAGATATTTAGGTTATTTTTATTGAGATAAATCCCAGATAATCACAATTATAGACATTTAGGATGTTTTTATTGGGATAAATCCCTGATAATCACAATTATAGATATTTAGGATATTTTATTGGGATAAATCCCTGATAATCTCAATTATAGATATTTAGGATATTTATATTGGGATAAATCCCAGATAATCACAATTATAGATATTTAGGATATTTTTATTGGGATAAATCCCAGATAATCACAATTATGGATATTTAGGATATTTTTATTGGGATAAATCCCAGATAATCACAATTATGGATATTTAGGATATTTTTATTGGGATAAATCCCAGATAATCTCAATTATAGATATTTAGGATATTTATATTGGGATAAATCCCAGATAATCACAATTATAGATATTTAGGATATTTTATTGGGATAAATCCCTGATAATCTCAATTATAGATATTTAGGATATTTATATTGGGATAAATCCCAGATAATCACAATGATAGATATTTAGGATATTTTTATTGGGATAAATCCCAGATAATCACAATTTTGGATATTTAGGATATTTTTATTGGGATAAATCCCAGATAATCACAATTATGGATATTTAGGATATTTTTATTGGGATAAATCCCAGATAATCTCAATTAAAGATATTTAGGATATTTGTATTGGGATAAATCCCTGATAATCACAATTATGGATATTTGGGATATTGGGATAAATCCCAGATAATCACAATTATGGATATTTAGGATATTTTTATTGGGATAAATCCCAGATAAACTCAATTAAAGATATTTAGGATATTTGTATTGGGATAAATCCCTGATAATCACAATTATGGATATTTGGGATTTTTTTATTGGGATAAATCCCAGATAATCACAATTATGGATATTTGGGATGTTTTTATTGGTATAAATCCCAGATAATCACAATTGTGGATATTTGGGATGTTTTTATTGGGATGAATCCCAGATAATCACAATTGTGGATATTTGGGATGTTTTTATTGGGATGAATCCCTGATAATCACAATTGTGGATATTTGGGATGTTTTTATTGGGATGAATCCCAGATAATCACAATTGTGGATATTTGGGATGTTTTTATTGGGATGAATCCCAGATAATCACAATTGTGGATATTTGGGATGTTTTTATTGGGATGAATCCCTGATAATCACAATTGTGGATATTTGGGATGTTTTTATTGGGATGAATCCCTGATAATCACAATTGTGGATATTTGGGATGTTTTTATTGGGATGAATCCCTGATAATCACAATTGTGGATATTTGGGATGTTTTTATTGGGATGAATCCCTGATAATCACAATTGTGGATATTTGGGATGTTTTTATTGGGATGAATCCCAGATAATCACAATTGTGGATATTTGGGATGTTTTTATTGGGATGAATCCCAGATAATCACAATTGTGGATATTTGGGATGTTTTTATTGGGATGAATCCCTGATAATCACAATTGTGGATATTTGGGATGTTTTTATTGGGATGAATCCCAGATAATCACAATTGTGGATATTTGGGATGTTTTTATTGGGATGAATCCCTGATAATCACAATTGTGGATATTTGGGATGTTTTTATTGGGATGAATCCCAGATAATCACAATTGTGGATATTTGGGATGTTTTTATTGGGATGAATCCCTGATAATCACAATTGTGGATATTTGGGATGTTTTTATTGGGATGAATCCCTGATAATCACAATTGTGGATATTTGGGATGTTTTTATTGGGATGAATCCCAGATAATCACAATTGTGGATATTTGGGATGTTTTTATTGGGATGAATCCCTGATAATCACAATTGTGGATATTTGGGATGTTTTTATTGGGATGAATCCCAGATAATCACAATTGTGGATATTTGGGATGTTTTTATTGGGATGAATCCCAGATAATCACAATTGTGGATATTTGGGATGTTTTTATTGGGATGAATCCCTGATAATCACAATTGTGGATATTTGGGATGTTTTTATTGGGATGAATCCCTGATAATCACAATTGTGGATATTTGGGATGTTTTTATTGGGATGAATCCCTGATAATCACAATTGTGGATATTTGGGATGTTTTTATTGGGATGAATCCCTGATAATCACAATTGTGGATATTTGGGATGTTTTTATTGGGATGAATCCCTGATAATCACAATTGTGGATATTTGGGATGTTTTTATTGGGATGAATCCCAGATAATCACAATTGTGGATATTTGGGATGTTTTTATTGGGATGAATCCCAGATAATCACAATTGTGGATATTTGGGATGTTTTTATTGGGATGAATCCCTGATAATCACAATTGTGGATATTTGGGATGTTTTTATTGGGATGAATCCCTGATAATCACAATTGTGGATATTTGGGATGTTTTTATTGGGATGAATCCCTGATAATCACAATTGTGGATATTTGGGATGTTTTTATTGGGATGAATCCCTGATAATCACAATTGTGGATATTTGGGATGTTTTTATTGGGATGAATCCCTGATAATCACAATTGTGGATATTTGGGATGTTTTTATTGGGATGAATCCCAGATAATCACAATTGTGGATATTTGGGATGTTTTTATTGGGATGAAGCCCAGATAATCACAATTGTGGATATTTGGGATGTTTTTATTGGGATGAATCCCTGATAATCACAATTGTGGATATTTGGGATGTTTTTATTGGGATGAATCCCAGATAATCACAATTGTGGATATTTGGGATGTTTTTATTGGGATGAATCCCTGATAATCACAATTGTGGATATTTGGGATGTTTTTATTGGGATGAATCCCTGATAATCACAATTGTGGATATTTGGGATGTTTTTATTGGGATGAATCCCTGATAATCACAATTGTGGATATTTGGGATGTTTTTATTGGGATGAATCCCTGATAATCACAATTGTGGATATTTGGGATGTTTTTATTGGGATGAATCCCTGATAATCACAATTGTGGATATTTGGGATGTTTTTATTGGGATGAATCCCAGATAATCACAATTGTGGATATTTGGGATGTTTTTATTGGGATGAATCCCTGATAATCACAATTGTGGATATTTGGGATGTTTTTATTGGGATGAATCCCTGATAATCACAATTGTGGATATTTGGGATGTTTTTATTGGGATGAATCCCTGATAATCACAATTGTGGATATTTGGGATGTTTTTATTGGGATGAATCCCTGATAATCACAATTGTGGATATTTGGGATGTTTTTATTGGGATGAATCCCTGATAATCACAATTGTGGATATTTGGGATGTTTTTATTGGGATGAATCCCTGATAATCACAATTGTGGATATTTGGGATGTTTTTATTGGGATGAATCCCTGATAATCACAATTGTGGATATTTGGGATGTTTTTATTGGGATGAAGCCCAGATAATCACAATTGTGGATATTTGGGATGTTTTTATTGGGATGAATCCCTGATAATCACAATTGTGGATATTTGGGATGTTTTTATTGGGATGAATCCCTGATAATCACAATTGTGGATATTTGGGATGTTTTTATTGGGATGAATCCCAGATAATCACAATTGTGGATATTTGGGATGTTTTTATTGGGATGAATCCCAGATAATCACAATTGTGGATATTTGGGATGTTTTTATTGGGATGAATCCCAGATAATCACAATTGTGGATATTTGGGATGTTTTTATTGGGATGAAGCCCAGATAATCACAATTGTGGATATTTGGGATGTTTTTATTGGGATGAATCCCAGATAATCACAATTGTGGATATTTGGGATGTTTTTATTGGTATGAATCCCAGATAATCACAATTGTGGATATTTGGGATGTTTTTATTGGAATGAATCCCAGATAATCACAATTGTGGATATTTGGGATGTTTTTATTGGGATGAATCCCAGATAATCACAATTGTGGATATTTGGGATGTTTTTATTGGGATGAATCCCTGATAATCACAATTGTGGATATTTGGGATGTTTTTATTGGGATGAATCCCTGATAATCACAATTGTGGATATTTGGGATGTTTTTATTGGGATGAATCCCTGATAATCACAATTGTGGATATTTGGGATGTTTTTATTGGGATGAATCCCTGATAATCACAATTGTGGATATTTGGGATGTTTTTATTGGGATGAATCCCTGATAATCACAATTGTGGATATTTGGGATGTTTTTATTGGGATGAAGCCCAGATAATCACAATTGTGGATATTTGGGATGTTTTTATTGGGATGAATCCCAGATAATCACAATTGTGGATATTTGGGATGTTTTTATTGGGATGAAGCCCAGATAATCACAATTGTGGATATTTGGGATGTTTTTATTGGGATGAATCCCAGATAATCACAATTGTGGATATTTGGGATGTTTTTATTGGGATGAATCCCAGATTATTGCAGTTTGCAGATTTACAGATGTTTATATTTTAGGGCATTTGCCTGCAGACCCATCCCTGCTCAGGCTACGTTATCAGTATTTAAACTTTAACCCATTTATCCTCAGATTCCTTGCAGCTTTGGGATTGATCTCAGTTTCAAATCTCCCTGAGCCCGTGCGAGCCTCCAGCCCTCAACACTCCCCATGGGAGACTGGGCCGGAACCCAAGGTCGGCGGCCTCGGTTTCCGGGCCGGGCCCCGATCAGGGGACGGACCCCGGCGATGGGGGCGGTGCACCCGCGCCGGGAGGTCCCCCCCCCCCCCCCCCCCCCCCCCGACCCCCGACCCCCGACCCCCGACTTAAGGCGCCACCATTCACTCCACCACCTAACCCCACGACCCCCAGCTCCCGCTTCCGGTCGGCGCCCGCCACCGGAAGTGCCTTTGTGCTTTTCAGGGAGGGCGGGGGTTGGGGGAGAGCGAGCTGAGGGAGGAGGGGGCGGGGTCAGGCCCTGACCGGAAGTGGCTGCCTGGGACTGTCTGCGGGGGAATCAGAAGGAGCTTCACACACACACACACACACAATAAAAAAAGGTAAGTTCTAATCACTAAAAAGAATAAAAAAAACCTCCAAATCCAGACAGGTGGGTTTCTCCTCCACCTGGCAGCCTGTGGGGCAGGTAGAGAGAGGGAGCAGCATGCAGAGATTAAAATAAAACCCAAATCTGTCAAAATATCTCAACTGCAGTAATCAGGGATTAATATCAGTGCAAATGTTAACATATAAATATCTGCAAATATATCAACTGCAATAGTCAGGGATTAATATCAGTGCAAATGTTAACATATAAATATCTGCAAATATATCAACAGCAATGATCAGGGATTAATATCAGTGCAAATGTTAACATATAAATATCTGCAAAATATATCAACTGCAATGATCAGGGATTAATATCAGTGCAAATGTTAACATATAAATATCTGCAAAATATATCAACTGCAATGATCAGGGATTAATATCAGTGCAAATGTTAAAATATAAATATCTGCAAATATATCAACTAATAATCAGGGATTTATATCAGTGCAAATGTTGACATATAAATATCTGCAAATATATCAACTGCAATAATCAGGGATTAATATCACTGCAAATGTTAAAATATAAATATCTGCAAATATATCTACTGCAATATTTCAGACATTAATATCAGTGCAAATGTTAAAATATAAACATCTGCAAATATATCAGTTGCAATGATCAGGGATTAATTTCAGTGCAAATGTTAACATATAAATATCTGCAAATATATCAACTGCAATAATCAGGGATTAATACCAGGACTAATATTAAAATATAAATATCTGCAAAATATATCAACTGCTATAATCAGGCATTAATATGAGTGCAAATGTTAAAATATAAATATCTGCAAATATATCAACTGCAATGATCAGGGATTAATATCAGTGCAAATGTTAAAATATAAATATCTGCAAATATATCAACTGAAACGTTCAGGGATTAATATCAGTGCCAATGTTAACATATAAATATCTGCAAATATATCAACTGCAATAAATTGGATTAATATCAGTGCAAATGTTAACATATAAATATCTGTAAATATATCAACTGGAATAATCAGGGATTAATATCAGTGCAAATGTTAAAATATAAATATCTGCAAATATATCAACTGAAACGTTCAGGGATTAATATCAGTGCCAATGTTAACATATAAATATCTGCAAATATATCAACTGCAATAAATTGGATTAATATCAGTGCAAATGTTAACATATAAATATCTGTAAATATATCAACTGGAATAATCAGGGATTAATATCAGTGCAAATGTTAAAATATAAATATCTGCAAATATATCAACTGCAACAATCAGTGATTAATATCAGTGCAAATGTTAAAATATAAATATCTGCCAAATATATCAACTGCAATGATCCGGGATTAATATGAGTCCAAATGTTAACACATAAATATCTACAAATATATCTACTGCAATGATCAGTGATTAATATCAGTGCGAATGTTAACATATAAATATTCACAAATATATCAACTGCAATAATCAGGGATTAATATCAGTGCAAATGTTAACATATAAATATCTGCAAATATATCAAATGTAATAATCAGGGATTAATATCAGTGCAAATGTTAACATAAAAATATCTGCAAATATATCTACTGCAATAATCAGACATTAATATCAGTGCAAATGTTAAAATATAAACATCTGCAAATATATCAATTGCAATAATCAGGCATTAATATCAGTGCAAATGTTAACATTTAAATATCTGCAAATATATCAACTGCAAGAATCAGGGATTAATATCAGTGCAAATGTTAAAATATAAATATCTGCAAATATATCAACTGCAATAATCAGGGATTAATACCAGGACTAATATTAAAATATAAATATCTGCAAAAAAAATCAACTGCTATAATCAGGCATTAATATGAGTGCAAATGTTAAAATATAAATATCTGCAAATATATCAACTGCAATGATCAGGGATTAATATCAGTGCAAATGTTAAAATATAAATATCTGCAAATATATCAACTGAAACGATCAGGGATTAATATCAGTGCCAATGTTAACATATAAATATCTGCAAATATATCAACTGCAATAAATGGGATTAATATCAGTGCAAATGTTAACATATAAATAGATGTAAATATATCAACTGGAATAATCAGGGATTAATATCAGTGCAAATGTTAAAATATAAATATCTGCAAATATATCAACTGCAACAATCAGTGATTAATATCAGTGCAAATGTTAAAATATAAATATCTGCCAAATATATCAACTGCAATGATCAGGGATTAATATCAGTGCAAATGTTAACATATAAATATCTGCAAATATATCAACTGCAATAATCAGGGATTAATATTCAGTGCAAAAATTAACATATCAATATATGCAAATATTTCAACTGCAATAATCAGGTGTTAATATCAGTGCAAATATTAACATATAAATTTCGGCAAATATATCAACTGCAGTAATCAGGGATTAATATCAGTGCAAATCTTAAAATATAAATATCGGCAAATATATCAACTGCAATAATAATCAGGGATTAATGTCAATGCAAATGTTAACATATAAATATCTGCAAATATATCAACTGCAATAGTCAGGGATTAATATCAGTGCAAATGTTAACAAATAAATATCTGCAAAATATATCAACTGCAATAATCAGGGATTAATATCAGTGCAAATGTTAAAAAATAAATATCTGCAAATATATCAACAGCAATGATCAGTGATTAATATCAGTGCAAATGTTAAAATATCAATATCTGCCAATATTTCAACTGCAATAATCGGATTAATAACAGTGCAAATCTTAAAATATGAATATCAGCAAATATATCAACTACAATAATCAGGGGTTAATATTGCAAATGTTAAAATATAAATATCAGCAAATATATCAACTGCGATAATTGGGGTTGATATCAGTGCAAAGTTTAACATATAAATATCTGTAAATACTTCAACTGCAATAATCAGCGATTAATATCAGTGCAAATGTTAACATATAAATATCTGAAAACTATATCAAATACAATGATCAGGGATTAATATCAGTGCAAATGTTAACATATAAATATCTGCAAATATATCAACTGCAATAGTCAGGTATTAGTATCAGTGCTAATGTTAACATATAAATATCTGCAAACTTTATCAACTGCAATAATCAGAGATTACTCTCAGTGCAAATGTTGAAATATAAATATCTGCAAATATATCAACTGCAATGATCAGGGATTAATATCAGTGCAAATGTTAAAATATAAATATCTGCAAATATATCAACTGCAATAAATGGGATTAATATCAGTGCAAATGTTAAAATATAAATATCTGCAAATATATCAACTGCAATAATCAGTGATTAATATCAGTGCAAATGTTAACATATAAAAACCTGCAAATATATCAACTGCAATGATCAGGGATTAATATCAGTGCAAATGTTAAAATATAAATATCTGCAAAATATATCAACTACAATAATCAGTGATTAGTATCAGTGCAGATGTTAAAATATAAATATCTGCAAATATATCAACTGCAATAATCAGGGATTAATATCATTGCAAATGTTAAAATATAAATATCTACAAATATATCAACTGCATTGATCAGGGATTAATATCAGTGCAAATGTTAACATATAAATATCTGCAAATATATCAACTGCAATAAGCAGGGATTAATATCAGTGCAAATGTTAAAATATAAATATCTGCAAATATATCAACTGCAATGATCAGGGATTAATATCAGTGCAAATGTTAACATATAAATATCTGCAAATATATCAACTGCAATGATCAGTGATTAATATCAGTGCCAATGTTAAAATATAAATATCTGCAAATATATCAACTGCAATAATCAGGGATTAATATCAATGCAAAAATTAACATAGAAATATCTGCAAATGTTTCAACTGCAATAATCAGGGGTTAATATCAGTGCAAATATTAACATATAAATATCTGCAAATATATCAACTGCAGTAATCAGGGAGTAATATCAGTGCAAATGTTAACATATAAATATCTGCAAATATATCAACTGCAATAATCAGGGATTAATACCGGGACTAATATTAAAATATAAATATCTGCAAAATATATCAACTGCTATAATCAGGCATTAATATGAGTGCAAATGTTAAAATATAAATATCTGCAAATATATCAACTGCAATGATCAGGGATTAATATCAGTGCAAATGTTAAAATATAAATATGTGCAAGTATATCAACTGAAACGATCAGGGATTAATATCAGTGCCAATGTTAACATATAAATTTCTGTAAATATATCAACTGGAATAATCAGGGATTAATATCAGTGCAAATGTTAAAATATAAATATCTGCAAATATATCAACTGCAACAATCAGTGATTAATATCAGTGCAAATGTTAAAATATAAATATCTGCCAAATATATCAACTGCAATGATCAGGGATTAATATCAGTCCAAATGTTAACACATAAATATCTACAAATATATCTACTGCAATGATCAGTGATTAATATCAGTGCGAATGTTAACATATAAATATTCACAAATATATCACCTGCAATAATCAGGGATTAATATCAGTGCAAATGTTAACATATAAATATCTGCAAATATATCAAATGTAATCATCAGGGATTAATATCAGTGCAAATGTTAACATATAAATATCTGCAAATATATCAACTGCAATAATCAGGGATTAATATTCAATGCAAAAATTAACATATCAATATATGCAAATATTTCAACTGCAATAATCAGGGGTTAATATCAGTGCAAATCTTAAAATATAAATATCTACAAATATATCAACTGCATTGATCAGGGATTAATATCAGTGCAAATGTTAACATATAAATATCTGCAAATATATCAACTGCCATAATCAGTGATTAATATCAGTGCAAATGTTAATATATAAATATCTGCAAATATATCAACTGCATTAATCAGGGATTAATTTGAGTGCAAATGTTAACGTATAAATATCTGCAAATATATCAACTGCAATGATCAGTGATTAATATCAGTGCAAATGTTAAAATATAAATATCTGCAAATATATCAACTGCAATAATCAGGGATTAATATCAATGCAAAAATTAACATAGAAATATCTGCAAATATATCAACTGCAATAGTCAGGGATTAATATCAGTGCAAATGTTAACAAATAAATATCTGCAAAATATATCAACTGCAATAATCAGGGATTAATATCAGTGCAAATGTTAAAAAATAAATATCGGCAAATATATCAACTGCAATAGTCAGGGATTAATATCAGTGCAAATGTTAACAAATAAATATCTGCAAAATATATCAACTGCAATAATCAGGGGTTAATATCAGTGCAAATCTTAAAATATAAATATCGGCAAATATATCAACTGCAATAATCAGGGATTAATATCAATGCAAATGTTAACATATAAATATCTGCAAATATATCAACTGCAATAGTCAGGGATTAATATCAGTGCAAATGTTAACAAATAAATATCTGCAAAATATATCAACTGCAATAATCAGGGATTAATATCAGTGCAAATGTTAAAAAATAAATATCTGCAAATATATCAACAGCAATGATCTGTGATTAATATCAGTGCAAATATTAACATAAAAAAATCTGCAAACTATATCAAATACAATGATCAGGGATTAATATCAGTGCAAATGTTAACATATAAATACCTGCAAATATATCAACTGCAATGATCAGGGATTAATATCAGTGCAAATGTTAAAATATAAATATCTGCAAAATATATCAACTACCATAATCAGTGATTAATATCAGTGCAGATGTTAAAATATAAATACCTGCAAATATATCATTTGCAATAATCAGGGATTAATAACAGTGCAAATCTTAAAATATGAATATCAGCAAATATATCAACTACAATAAACAGGGGTTAATATTGCAAATGTTAAAATATAAATATCAGCAAATATATCAACTGCAATAAATGGGGTTAATATCAGTGCAAAGTTTAACATATAAATATCTGTAAATACTTCAACAGCAATAATCAGCGATTAATATCAGTGCAAATGTTGACATATAAATATCTGCAAATATATTAAATGTAATAATCAGGGATTAATATCAGTGCAAATGTTTAACATATAAATATCTGCAAGTATATCAACTGCAATAATCAGGGATTAATATCAGTGCAAATGTTAAAATATAAATATCTGCCAAATATATCAACTACAATAATCAGGGATTAATATCCGTGCAAATGTTAACGTATAAATATCTGCAAATATATCAACTGCAATAATCAGGGATTAATAGCAGTGCTAATATTAAAAATAAATATCTGCATAATATATCAACTGCTATAATCAGGCATTAATATGACTGAAAATGTTAAAATATAAATATCTGCAAATATATCAACTGCAATAATCAGGGATTAATATCAGTGCAAATGTTAAAATATAAATATCTGAAAACTATATCAAATACAATGATCAGGGATTAATATCAGTGCAAATGTTAACATATAAATATCTGCAAATATATCAACTGCGATAGTCAGGTATTAGTATCAGTGCTAATGTTAACATATAAATATCTGCAAACTTTATCAACTGCAATAATCAGAGATTACTCTCAGTGCAAATGTTGAAATATAAATATCTGCAAATATATCAACTGCAATGATCAGGGATTAATATCAGTGCAAATGTTAAAATATAAATATCTGCAAATATATCAACTGCAATAAATGGGATTAATATCAGTGCAAATGTTAAAATATAAATATCTGCAAATATATCAACTGCAATAATCAGTGATTAATATCAGTGCAAATGTTAACATATAAATACCTGCAAATATATCAACTGCAATGATCAGGGATTAATATCAGTGCAAATGTTAAAATATAAATATCTGCAAAATATATCAACTACAATAATCAGTGATTAGTATCAGTGCAGATGTTAAAATATAAATATCTGCAAATATATCAACTGCAATAATCAGGGATTAATATCATTGCAAATGTTAAAATATAAATATCTACAAATATATCAACTGCATTGATCAGGGATTAATATCAGTGCAAATGTTAACATATAAATATCTGCAAATATATCAACTGCAATAAGCAGGGATTAATATCAGTGCAAATGTTAAAATATAAATATCTGCAAATATATCAACTGCAATGATCAGGGATTAATATCAGTGCAAATGTTAACATATAAATATCTGCAAATATATCAACTGCAATGATCAGTGATTAATATCAGTGCCAATGTTAAAATATAAATATCTGCAAATATATCAACTGCAATAATCAGGGATTAATATCAATGCAAAAATTAACATAGAAATATCTGCAAATGTTTCAACTGCAATAATCAGGGGTTAATATCAGTGCAAATATTAACATATAAATATCTGCAAATATATCAACTGCAGTAATCAGGGAGTAATATCAGTGCAAATGTTAACATATAAATATCTGCAAATATATCAACTGCAATAATCAGGGATTAATACCGGGACTAATATTAAAATATAAATATCTGCAAAATATATCAACTGCTATAATCAGGCATTAATATGAGTGCAAATGTTAAAATATAAATATCTGCAAATATATCAACTGCAATGATCAGGGATTAATATCAGTGCAAATGTTAAAATATAAATATGTGCAAGTATATCAACTGAAACGATCAGGGATTAATATCAGTGCCAATGTTAACATATAAATTTCTGTAAATATATCAACTGGAATAATCAGGGATTAATATCAGTGCAAATGTTAAAATATAAATATCTGCAAATATATCAACTGCAACAATCAGTGATTAATATCAGTGCAAATGTTAAAATATAAATATCTGCCAAATATATCAACTGCAATGATCAGGGATTAATATCAGTCCAAATGTTAACACATAAATATCTACAAATATATCTACTGCAATGATCAGTGATTAATATCAGTGCGAATGTTAACATATAAATATTCACAAATATATCACCTGCAATAATCAGGGATTAATATCAGTGCAAATGTTAACATATAAATATCTGCAAATATATCAAATGTAATCATCAGGGATTAATATCAGTGCAAATGTTAACATATAAATATCTGCAAATATATCAACTGCAATAATCAGGGATTAATATTCAATGCAAAAATTAACATATCAATATATGCAAATATTTCAACTGCAATAATCAGGGGTTAATATCAGTGCAAATCTTAAAATATAAATATCTACAAATATATCAACTGCATTGATCAGGGATTAATATCAGTGCAAATGTTAACATATAAATATCTGCAAATATATCAACTGCCATAATCAGTGATTAATATCAGTGCAAATGTTAATATATAAATATCTGCAAATATATCAACTGCATTAATCAGGGATTAATTTGAGTGCAAATGTTAACGTATAAATATCTGCAAATATATCAACTGCAATGATCAGTGATTAATATCAGTGCAAATGTTAAAATATAAATATCTGCAAATATATCAACTGCAATAATCAGGGATTAATATCAATGCAAAAATTAACATAGAAATATCTGCAAATGTTTCAACTGCAATAATCAGGGGTTAATATCAGTGCAAATCTTAAAATATAAATATCGGCAAATATATCAACTGCAATAATCAGGGATTAATATCAATGCAAATGTTAACATATAAATATCTGCAAATATATCAACTGCAATAGTCAGGGATTAATATCAGTGCAAATGTTAACAAATAAATATCTGCAAAATATATCAACTGCAATAATCAGGGATTAATATCAGTGCAAATGTTAAAAAATAAATATCTGCAAATATATCAACAGCAATGATCTGTGATTAATATCAGTGCAAATATTAACATAAAAAAATCTGCAAACTATATCAAATACAATGATCAGGGATTAATATCAGTGCAAATGTTAACATATAAATACCTGCAAATATATCAACTGCAATGATCAGGGATTAATATCAGTGCAAATGTTAAAATATAAATATCTGCAAAATATATCAACTACCATAATCAGTGATTAATATCAGTGCAGATGTTAAAATATAAATACCTGCAAATATATCATTTGCAATAATCAGGGATTAATAACAGTGCAAATCTTAAAATATGAATATCAGCAAATATATCAACTACAATAAACAGGGGTTAATATTGCAAATGTTAAAATATAAATATCAGCAAATATATCAACTGCAATAAATGGGGTTAATATCAGTGCAAAGTTTAACATATAAATATCTGTAAATACTTCAACAGCAATAATCAGCGATTAATATCAGTGCAAATGTTGACATATAAATATCTGCAAATATATTAAATGTAATAATCAGGGATTAATATCAGTGCAAATGTTTAACATATAAATATCTGCAAGTATATCAACTGCAATAATCAGGGATTAATATCAGTGCAAATGTTAAAATATAAATATCTGCCAAATATATCAACTACAATAATCAGGGATTAATATCCGTGCAAATGTTAACGTATAAATATCTGCAAATATATCAACTGCAATAATCAGGGATTAATAGCAGGGCTAATATTAAAAATAAATATCTGCATAATATATCAACTGCTATAATCAGGCATTAATATGACTGAAAATGTTAAAATATAAATATCTGCAAATATATCAACTGCAATAATCAGGGATTAATATCAGTGCAAATGTTAAAATATAAATATCTGCAACTATATCAACTGCAATAATCAGAGATTAATTTCAGTGTAAATGTTAAAATATAAATATCTGCAAATATATCAACTGCAATAATCAGGGATTAATATCAGTGCAAATGTTAAAATATAAATATCTGCAAATATATCAACTGCATTGATCAGGGATTAATATCAGTGCAAATGTTAACATGTAAATATCTACAAATATATCAACTACAATAATCAGGGATTAACATCATTGCAAATGTTAACATATAAATATCTACAAATATATGAAATGTAATAATCGGATTAATATCAGTGCAAATATTAACATAAAAAAATCTGCAAACTATATCAAATACAATGATCAGGGATTAATATCAGTGCAAATGTTAACATATAAATACCTGCAAATATATCAACTGCAATGATCAGGGATTAATATCAGTGCAAATGTTAAAATATAAATATCTGCAAATATATCAACTGCAGTGATCAAGGATTAATATCAGTGCAAATGTTAAAATATAAATATCTGCAAATATATCAACTGCAATAATCAGGAATTAATATCAGTGCAAATGTTAAAATATAAATATCTGCAAATATATCAACTGCAATGATCAGGGATTAATATCAGTGCAAATGTTAAAATATCAATATCTGCAAATATATCAACTGCAATAATCAGTGATTAATATCAGTGCAAATGTTAAAATATCAATATCTGCAAATATATCAACTGCAATAATCAGGGATTAATATCAGTGGAAATCTTAAAATATAAATATCTGCAAATATATCAACTGCATTAATCAGGGATTAATTTGAGTGCAAATGTTAACATATAAATATCTGCAATTATATCAACTGCAATTGTCAGGGATTAATATCAGTGCAAATGTTAAAATATAAATGTCTGCAAATATATCAACTGCAATAATCAGCGATTAATATCAGTGCAAATGTTAAAATATAAATATCTGCAACTATATCAACTGCAATAATCAGGGATTTATTTCAGTGCAAATGTTAACATATAAATATCTGCAACTATATCAACTGCAATCATCAGGGATTAATATCACTGCAAATGTTAATATATAAATATCTGCAAATATGTCAACTGCAATGATCAGGGATTAATATCAGTGCAAATGTTAACATATAACTATCTACAAATATATCAACTGCAATGATCGGGGATTAATATCAGTGCAAATTTTAAATATCAATATCTGCAAATATATCAACTGCAATAATCAGGCATTAATATCAGTGCAAATGTTAAAATATAAATACCTGCAAATATATCAACTGCAATAATAAGGGATTAATATCAGTGCAAATCTTAAAATATAAATATCTGCAAATATATCAACTGCATTAATCAGGGATTAATTTCAGTGCAAATGTTAAAATATAAATATCTACAAATATATCAACTGCAGAAATCTGTAATTAATATCAGTGCAAATGTTAAAATATAAATATCTGCAAAATATATCAACTGCTATAATCAGGTATTAATATGTGTGCAAATGTTAAAATATAAATATCTGCAAATATATCAACTGCAATGATCAGGGATTAATATCAGTGCAAATGTTAAAATATAAATATCTGCAAATATATCAACTGAAACGATCAGGGATTAATATCAGTGCCAATGTTAACATATAAATATCTGCAAATATATCAACTGCAATAAATGGGATTAATATCAGTGCAAATGTTAACATATAAATATCTGTAAATATATCAACTGCAATAATCAGAGATTAATTTCAGTGCAAATGTTAAAATATAAATATCTGCAAATATATCAACTGCAATAATCAGAGATTAATTTCAGTGCAAATGTTAAAATATAAATATCTGCAAATATATCAACTGTAATAATCAGGGAATAATATCAGTTCAAATGTTAAAATATAAATATCTACAAATATATCAACTGCATTGATCAGGGATTAATATCAGTGCAAATGTTAACATGTAAATATCTGCAGATATATCAACTGCCATAATCAGGGATTAATATCAGTGCAAATGTTAAAATATAAATATCTGCAAATATATCAACTGCAATAATCAGGGATTAATATCAGTGGAAATCTCAAAATATAAGTATCTGCAAATATATCAACTGCAATAATCAAGGATTAATATCAACGCAAAAATTAACATAGAAATATCTGCAAATGTTTCAACTGCAATAATCAGGGGTTAATATCAGTGCAAATATTAACATATAAATATCTGCAAATATTTCAACTGCAGTAATCAGGGATTAATATCAGTGCAAATGTTAAAATATAAATATCTGCAAATATTTCAACTGCAGTAATCAGGGATTAATATCAGTGCAAATGTTAAAATATCAATATCTGCAAAGATATCAACTTCAATAATCAGGCATTAATATCAGTGCAAATGTTAAAATATAAATACCTGCCAATATATCAACTGCAATAATCAGGGATTAATATCAGTGGAAATCTTAAAATATAAATATCTGCAAATATATCAACTGCATTAATCAGGGATTAATTTGAGTGCAAATGTTAACATATAAATATCTGCAGTTATATCAACTGCAATTGTCAGGGATTAATATCAGTGCAAATGTTAAAATATAAATATCTGCAAATATATCAACTGCAATGATCAGGGATTAATATCAGTGCAAATGTTAACATATAAATATCTACAAATATATCAACTGCAATGATCGGGGATTAATATCAGTGCAAATTTTAAATATCAATATCTGCAAATATATCAACTGCAATAATCAGGGATTAATATCCGTGCAAATGTTAACGTATAAATATCTGCAAATATATCAACTGCAATAATCAGGGATTAATAGCAGGGCTAATATTAAAAATAAATATCTGCATAATATATCAACTGCTATAATCAGGCATTAATATGACTGAAAATGTTAAAATATAAATATCTGCAAATATATCAACTGCAATAATCAGGGATTAATATCAGTGCAAATGTTAAAATATAAATATCTGCAACTATATCAACTGCAATAATCAGAGATTAATTTCAGTGTAAATGTTAAAATATAAATATCTGCAAATATATCAACTGCAATAATCAGGGATTAATATCAGTGCAAATGTTAAAATATAAATATCTGCAAATATATCAACTGCATTGATCAGGGATTAATATCAGTGCAAATGTTAACATGTAAATATCTACAAATATATCAACTACAATAATCAGGGATTAACATCATTGCAAATGTTAACATATAAATATCTACAAATATATGAAATGTAATAATCGGATTAATATCAGTGCAAATATTAACATAAAAAAATCTGCAAACTATATCAAATACAATGATCAGGGATTAATATCAGTGCAAATGTTAACATATAAATACCTGCAAATATATCAACTGCAATGATCAGGGATTAATATCAGTGCAAATGTTAAAATATAAATATCTGCAAATATATCAACTGCAGTGATCAAGGATTAATATCAGTGCAAATGTTAAAATATAAATATCTGCAAATATATCAACTGCAATAATCAGGAATTAATATCAGTGCAAATGTTAAAATATAAATATCTGCAAATATATCAACTGCAATGATCAGGGATTAATATCAGTGCAAATGTTAAAATATCAATATCTGCAAATATATCAACTGCAATAATCAGGCATTAATATCAGTGCAAATGTTAAAATATCAATATCTGCAAATATATCAACTGCAATAATCAGGGATTAATATCAGTGGAAATCTTAAAATATAAATATCTGCAAATATATCAACTGCATTAATCAGGGATTAATTTGAGTGCAAATGTTAACATATAAATATCTGCAATTATATCAACTGCAATTGTCAGGGATTAAAATCAGTGCAAATGTTAAAATATAAATGTCTGCAAATATATCAACTGCAATAATCAGCGATTAATATCAGTGCAAATGTTAAAATATAAATATCTGCAAATATATCAACTGCAATAATCAGGGATTTATTTCAGTGCAAATGTTAACATATAAATATCTGCAACTATATCAACTGCAATCATCAGGGATTAATATCACTGCAAATGTTAATATATAAATATCTGCAAATATGTCAACTGCAATGATCAGGGATTAATATCAGTGCAAATGTTAACATATAACTATCTACAAATATATCAACTGCAATGATCGGGGATTAATATCAGTGCAAATTTTAAATATCAATATCTGCAAATATATCAACTGCAATAATCAGGCATTAATATCAGTGCAAATGTTAAAATATAAATACCTGCAAATATATCAACTGCAATAATAAGGGATTAATATCAGTGCAAATCTTAAAATATAAATATCTGCAAATATATCAACTGCATTAATCAGGGATTAATTTCAGTGCAAATGTTAAAATATAAATATCTACAAATATATCAACTGCAGA
This sequence comes from Carcharodon carcharias, assembly GCF_017639515.1. Taxonomy (NCBI): domain Eukaryota; kingdom Metazoa; phylum Chordata; class Chondrichthyes; order Lamniformes; family Lamnidae; genus Carcharodon; species Carcharodon carcharias. The sequence goes on along the minus strand of NC_054505.1, from coordinate 160,239 downwards.
AATCTGTAATTAATATCAGTGCAAATGTTAAAATATAAATATCTGCAAAATATATCAACTGCTATAATCAGGTATTAATATGTGTGCAAATGTTAAAATATAAATATCTGCAAATATATCAACTGCAATGATCAGGGATTAATATCAGTGCAAATGTTAAAATATAAATATCTGCAAATATATCAACTGAAACGATCAGGGATTAATATCAGTGCCAATGTTAACATATAAATATCTGCAAATATATCAACTGCAATAAATGGGATTAATATCAGTGCAAATGTTAACATATAAATATCTGTAAATATATCAACTTGAATAATCAATTAATATCAGTGCAAATGTTAAAATATAAATATCTGCAAATATATCAACTGCAATAATCAGAGATTAATTTCAGTGCAAATGTTAAAATATAAATATCTGCAAATATATCAACTGTAATAATCAGGGAATAATATCAGTTCAAATGTTAAAATATAAATATCTACAAATATATCAACTGCATTGATCAGGGATTAATATCAGTGCAAATGTTAACATGTAAATATCTGCAGATATATCAACTGCCATAATCAGGGATTAATATCAGTGCAAATGTTAAAATATAAATATCTGCAAATATATCAACTGCAATAATCAGGGATTAATATCAGTGGAAATCTCAAAATATAAGTATCTGCAAATATATCAACTGCAATAATCAAGGATTAATATCAATGCAAAAATTAACATAGAAATATCTGCAAATGTTTCAACTGCAATAATCAGGGGTTAATATCAGTGCAAATATTAACATATAAATATCTGCAAATATTTCAACTGCAGTAATCAGGGATTAATATCAGTGCAAATGTTAAAATATAAATATCTGCAAATATTTCAACTGCAGTAATCAGGGATTAATATCAGTGCAAATGTTAAAATATCAATATCTGCAAAGATATCAACTTCAATAATCAGGCATTAATATCAGTGCAAATGTTAAAATATAAATACCTGCCAATATATCAACTGCAATAATCAGGGATTAATATCAGTGGAAATCTTAAAATATAAATATCTGCAAATATATCAACTGCATTAATCAGGGATTAATTTGAGTGCAAATGTTAACATATAAATATCTGCAGTTATATCAACTGCAATTGTCAGGGATTAATATCAGTGCAAATGTTAAAATATAAATATCTGCAAATATATCAACTGCAATGATCAGGGATTAATATCAGTGCAAATGTTAACATATAAATATCTACAAATATATCAACTGCAATGATCGGGGATTAATATCAGTGCAAATTTTAAATATCAATATCTGCAAATATATCAACTGCAATAATCAGGCATTAATATCAGTGCAAATGTTAAAATATAAATACCTGCAAATATATCAACTGCAATAATAAGGGATTAATATCAGTGCAAATCTTAAAATATAAATATCTGTAAATATATCAACTGCATTAATCAGGGATTAATATCAGTGCAAATGTTAACACATAAATATCTGCAAATATATCAACTGCAATAAATGGGGTTAATATCAGTGCAAATGTAAACATATAAATATCTGCAAATAAACTAACTGCAATAATCAGACATTAATATCAGTGCAAATGTTAAAATATAAATATCTGCAAATATATCAACTGCAATAATCAGGTATTAATATCAGTGCAAATGTTAATATATAAATATCTACAAATATATCAACTGCAATAATCAGACATTAATATCAGTGTAAATGTTAAAATATAAATATCTACAAATATATCAACTGCAATAATCAGGGATTAATATCAGTGCAAATGTTAAAATATAAGTACCTGCAAATATATCAACTGCAATAATCAATGATTAATATCAGTGCAAATGTTAAAATATAAATATCTGCAAATATATCAACTGCAATGATCAGGGATGAATATCAGTGCAAATGTTAAAATATCAATATATGCAAATATATCAACTGCAATAATCAGGGAGTAATGTCAGTGCAAATGTTAAAATATAAATACCTGCAAATATATCAACTGCAATAATCAGGGATTAATATCAGTGCAAATGTTAAAATAAAATGTCTGCAAATATATCAACTGCAATAATCAGGGATTAATATCAGTGCAAATGTTAACATATAAATATCTGCAAATATATCTACTGCAATAATCAGACATTAATACCAGTGCTAATATTCAAATATAAATATCTGCAAAATATATCAACTGCAATAATCAGGCATTAATATCATTGCAAATGTTAACATTTAAATATCTGCAAATATATCAACTGCAAGAATCAGGGATTAATATCAGTGCAAATGTTAAAATATAAATATCTGCCAAATATATCAACTACAATAATCAGGGAGTAATATCAGTGCAAATGTTAACATATAAATATCTGCAAATATATCAACTGCAATAATCAGGGATTAATACCAGGACTAATATTAAAATATAAATATCTGCAAAATATATCAACTGCTATAATCAGGCATTAATATGCGTGCAAATGTTAAAATATAAATATCTGCAAATATATCAACTGCAATAATCAGGGGTTAATATCAGTGCAAATCTTAAAATATAAATATCGGCAAATATATCAACTGCAATAATCAGGGATTAATATCAATGCAAATGTTAACATATAAATATCTGCAAATGTTTCAACTGCAATAATCAGGGGTTAATGTCAGTGCAAATCTTAAAATATAAATATCGGCAAATATATCAAATATCAATGCAAATGTTAACATATAAATATCTGCAAATATATCAACTGCAATAGTCAGGGGTTAATATCAGTGCAAATATTAACATATAAATATCTGCAAATATATCAACTGCAGTAATCAGTGATTAATATCAGTGCAAATGTTAAAATATAAATATCTGCAAATATATCAACTGCAGTGATCAAGGATTAATATCAGTGCAAATGTTAAAATATAAATATCTGCAAATATATCAACTGCAATAATCAGGAATTAATATCAGTGCAAATGTTAAAATATAAATATCTGCAAATATATCAACTGCAATGATCAGGGATTAATATCAGTGCAAATGTTAAAATATCAATATCTGCAAATATATCAACTGCAATAATCAGGCATTAATATGCGTGCAAATGTTAAAATATAAATATCTGCAAATATATCAACTGCAATAATCAGGGGTTAATATCAGTGCAAATCTTAAAATATAAATATCGGCAAATATATCAACTGCAATAATCAGGGATTAATATCAATGCAAATGTTAACATATAAATATCTGCAAATGTTTCAACTGCAAAAATCAGGGGTTAATGTCAGTGCAAATCTTAAAATATAAATATCGGCAAATATATCAAATATCAATGCAAATGTTAACATATAAATATCTGCAAATATATCAACTGCAATAGTCAGGGGTTAATATCAGTGCAAATATTAACATATAAATATCTGCAAATATATCAACTGCAGTAATCAGGGATTAATATCAGTGCAAATGTTAAAATATAAATATCTGCAAATATATCAACTGCAGTGATCAAGGATTAATATCAGTGGAAATCTTAAAATATAAATATCTGCAAATATATCAACTGCATTAATCAGGGATTAATTTGAGTGCAAATGTTAACATATAAATATCTGCAATTATATCAACTGCAATTGTCAGGGATTAATATCAGTGCAAATGTTAAAATATAAATGTCTGCAAATATATCAACTGCAATAATCAGCGATTAATATCAGTGCAAATGTTAAAATATAAATATCTGCAAATATATCAACTGCAATAATCAGGGATTTATTTCAGTGCAAATGTTAACATATAAATATCTGCAACTATATCAACTGCAATCATCAGGGATTAATATCACTGCAAATGTTAAAATATAAATATCTGCAAATATGTCAACTGCAATGATCAGGGATTAATATCAGTGCAAATGTTAACATATAAATATCTACAAATATATCAACTGCAATGATCGGGGATTAATATCAGTGCAAATTTTAAATATCAATATCTGCAAATATATCAACTGCAATAATCAGGCATTAATATCAGTGCAAATGTTAAAATATAAATACCTGCAAATATATCAACTGCAATAATAAGGGATTAATATCAGTGCAAATCTTAAAATATAAATATCTGCAAATATATCAACTGCATTAATCAGGGATTAATTTCAGTGCAAATGTTAAAATATAAATATCTACAAATATATCAACTGCAGAAATCTGTAATTAATATCAGTGCAAATGTTAAAATATAAATATCTGCAAAATATATCAACTGCTATAATCAGGGATTAATATCAGTGCAAATGTTAAAATATAAATATCTGCAAATATATGAACTGAAACGATCAGGGATTAATATCAGTGCCAATGTTAACATATAAATATCTGCAAATATATCAACTGCAATAAATGGGATTAATATCAGTGCAAATGTTAACATATAAATATCTGTAAATATATCAACTGGAATAATCAGGGATTAATATCAGTGCAAATGTTAAAATATAAATATCTGCAAATATATCAACTGTAATAATCAGGGAATAATATCAGTTCAAATGTTAAAATATAAATATCTACAAATATATCAACTGCATTGATCAGGGATTAATATCAGTGCAAATGTTAACATATAAATATCTGCAAATATATCAACTGCCATAATCAGGGATTAATATCAGTGCAAATGTTAAAATATAAATATCTGCAAATATATCAACTGCAATGATCAGGGATTAATATCAGTGCAAATGTTAACATATAAATATCTGCAAATATATCAACTGCAATGATCAGTGATTAATATCAGTGCAAATGTTAATATATAAATATCTGCAAATATATCAACTGCAATAACCAGGGATTAATATCAGTGGAAATCTCAAAATATAAATATCTGCAAATATATCAACTGCAATAATCAGGGATTAATATCAATGCAAAAATTAACATAGAAATATCTGCAAATGTTTCAACTGCAATAATCAGGGGTTAATATCAGTGCAAATATTAACATATAAATATCTGCAAATATTTCAACTGCAGTAATCAGGGATTAATATCAGTGCAAATGTTAAAATATAAATATCTGCAAATATTTCAACTGCAGTAATCAGGGATTAATATCAGTGCAAATGTTAACATATAAATATCTGTAAATATATCAACTGCAATAATCAGGGATTAATATTCAGTGCAAAAATTAACATATCAATATATGCAAATATTTCAACTGCAATAATCAGGTGTTAATATCAGTGCAAATATTAACATATAAATTTCTGCAAATATATCAACTGCAGTAATCAGGGATTAATATCAGTGCAAATCTTAAAATATAAATATCGGCAAATATATCAACTGCAATAATCAGGGATTAATATCAATGCAAATGTTAACATATAAATATCTGCAAATATATCAACTGCAATAGTCAGGGATTAATATCAGTGCAAATGTTAACAAATAAATATCTGCAAAATATATCAACTGCAATAATCAGGGATTAATATCAGTGCAAATGTTAAAAAATAAATATCTGCAAATATATCAACAGCAATGATCAGTGATTAATGTCAATGCAAATGTTAACATATAATTATCTGCAAATATATCAACTGCAATGATCAGGGATTAATATCAGTGCAAATGTTAAAATATCAATATCTGCCAATATTTCAACTGCAATAATCAGTGATTAATGTCAGTGCAAATGTTAAAATATAAATACCTGCAAATATATCAACTGCAATAACCAGGGATTAATATCAGTGGAAATCTCAAAATATAAATATCTGCAAATATATCAACTGCAATAATCAGGGATTAATATCAATGCAAAAATTAACATAGAAATATCTGCAAATGTTTCAACTGCAATAATCAGGGGTTAATATCAGTGCAAATATTAACATATAAATATCTGCAAATATTTCAAATGCAGTAATCAGGGATTAATATCAGTGCAAATGTTAAAATATAAATATCTGCAAATATTTCAACTGCAGTAATCAGGGATTAATATCAGTGCAAATGTTAACATATAAATATCTGTAAATATATCAACTGCAATAATCAGGGATTAATATTCAGTGCAAAAATTAACATATCAATATATGCAAATATTTCAACTGCAATAATCAGGTGTTAATATCAGTGCAAATATTAACATATAAATTTCTGCAAATATATCAACTGCAGTAATCAGGGATTAATATCAGTGCAAATCTTAAAATATAAATATCGGCAAATATATCAACTGCAATAATCAGGGATTAATATCAATGCAAATGTTAACATATAAATATCTGCAAATATATCAACTGCAATAGTCAGGGATTAATATCAGTGCAAATGTTAACAAATAAATATCTGCAAAATATATCAACTGCAATAATCAGGGATTAATATCAGTGCAAATGTTAAAAAATAAATATCTGCAAATATATCAACAGCAATGATCAGTGATTAATATCAATGCAAATGTTAACATATAAATATCTGCAAATATATCAACTGCAATTATCAGGGATTAATATCAGTGCAAATGTTAAAATATCAATATCTGCCAATATTTCAACTGCAATAATCAGTGATTAATGTCAGTGCAAATGTTAAAATATAAATACCTGCAAATATATCATTTGCAATAATCAGGGATTAATAACAGTGCAAATCTTAAAATATGAATGTCAGCAAATATATCAACTACAATAATCAGGTGTTAATATTGCAAATTTTAAAATATAAATATCAGCAAATATATCAACTGCGATAAATGGGGTTAATATCAGTGCAAAGTTTAACATATAAATATCTGTAAATACTTCAACTGCAATAATCAGCGATTAATATCAGTGCAAATGTTAACATATAAATATCTGCAAATATATTAAATGTAATAATCAGGGATTAATATCAGTGCAAATGTTTAACATATAAATATCTGCAAGTATATCAACTGCAATAATCAGGGATTAATATCAGTGCAAATGTTAACATATAAATATCTGCAAATATATCAACTGCAATAGTCAGGGATTAATATCAGTGCGAATGTTAAAAAATAAATATCTGCAAATGTATCAACAGCAATGATCAGTGATTAATATCAGTGCAAATGTTAAAATATAAATATCTGCAAATATATGAACTGCAATGATCAGTGATTAATATCAGTGCAAATGTTAAAATATCAATATCTGCCAATATTTCAACTGCAATAATCAGGGATTAATATCAGTGCAAATGTTAACATATAAATATCTGCAAATATATTAAATGTAATAATCAGGGATTAATATCAGTGCAAATGTTTAACATATAAATATCTGCAAGTATATCAACTGCAATAATCAGGGATTTATATCAGTGCAAATGTTAAAATATAAATATCTGCCAAATATATCAACTACAATAATCAGGGATTAATATCCGTGCAAATGTTAACGTATAAATATCTGCAAATATATCAACTGCAATAATCAGGGATTAATAGCAGGGCTAATATTAAAAATAAATATCTGCATAATATATCAACTGCTATAATCAGGCATTAATATGACTGAAAATGTTAAAATATAAATATCTGCAAATATATCAACTGCATTGATCAGGGATTAATATCAGTGCAAATGTTAACAAATAAATATCTGCAAAATATATCAACTGCAATAATCAGGGATTAATATCAGTGCAAATGTTAAAAAATAAATATCTGCAAATATATCAACAGCAATGATCAGTGATTAATGTCAATGCAAATGTTAACATATAATTATCTGCAAATATATCAACTGCAATGATCAGGGATTAATATCAGTGCAAATGTTAAAATATCAATATCTGCCAATATTTCAACTGCAATAATCAGTGATTAATGTCAGTGCAAATGTTAAAATATAAATACCTGCAAATATATCAACTGCAATAACCAGGGATTAATATCAGTGGAAATCTCAAAATATAAATATCTGCAAATATATCAACTGCAATAATCAGGGATTAATATCAATGCAAAAATTAACATAGAAATATCTGCAAATGTTTCAACTGCAATAATCAGGGGTTAATATCAGTGCAAATATTAACATATAAATATCTGCAAATATTTCAAATGCAGTAATCAGGGATTAATATCAGTGCAAATGTTAAAATATAAATATCTGCAAATATTTCAACTGCAGTAATCAGGGATTAATATCAGTGCAAATGTTAACATATAAATATCTGTAAATATATCAACTGCAATAATCAGGGATTAATATTCAGTGCAAAAATTAACATATCAATATATGCAAATATTTCAACTGCAATAATCAGGTGTTAATATCAGTGCAAATATTAACATATAAATTTCTGCAAATATATCAACTGCAGTAATCAGGGATTAATATCAGTGTAAATCTTAAAATATAAATATCGGCAAATATATCAACTGCAATAATCAGGGATTAATATCAATGCAAATGTTAACATATAAATATCTGCAAATATATCAACTGCAATAGTCAGGGATTAATATCAGTGCAAATGTTAACAAATAAATATCTGCAAAATATATCAACTGCAATAATCAGGGATTAATATCAGTGCAAATGTTAAAAAATAAATATCTGCAAATATATCAACAGCAATGATCAGTGATTAATGTCAATGCAAATGTTAACATATAATTATCTGCAAATATATCAACTGCAATGATCAGGGATTAATATCAGTGCAAATGTTAAAATATCAATATCTGCCAATATTTCAACTGCAATAATCAGTGATTAATGTCAGTGCAAATGTTAAAATATAAATACCTGCAAATATATCATTTGCAATAATCAGGGATTAATAACAGTGCAAATCTTAAAATATGAATGTCAGCAAATATATCAACTACAATAATCAGGGGTTAATATTGCAAATTTTAAAATATAAATATCAGCAAATATATCAACTGCGATAAATGGGGTTAATATCAGTGCAAAGTTTAACATATAAATATCTGTAAATACTTCAACTGCAATAATCAGCGATTAATATCAGTGCAAATGTTAACATATAAATATCTGCAAATATATTAAATGTAATAATCAGGGATTAATATCAGTGCAAATGTTTAACATATAAATATCTGCAAGTATATCAACTGCAATAATCAGGGATTAATATCAGTGCAAATGTTAACATATAAATATCTGCAAATATATCAACTGCAATAGTCAGGGATTAATATCAGTGCGAATGTTAAAAAATAAATATCTGCAAATGTATCAACAGCAATGATCAGTGATTAATATCAGTGCAAATGTTAAAATATAAATATCTGCAAATATATGAACTGCAATGATCAGTGATTAATATCAGTGCAAATGTTAAAATATCAATATCTGCCAATATTTCAACTGCAATAATCAGGGATTAATATCAGTGCAAATGTTAACATATAAATATCTGCAAATATATTAAATGTAATAATCAGGGATTAATATCAGTGCAAATGTTTAACATATAAATATCTGCAAGTATATCAACTGCAATAATCAGGGATTTATATCAGTGCAAATGTTAAAATATAAATATCTGCCAAATATATCAACTACAATAATCAGGGATTAATATCCGTGCAAATGTTAACGTATAAATATCTGCAAATATATCAACTGCAATAATCAGGGATTAATAGCAGGGCTAATATTAAAAATAAATATCTGCATAATATATCAACTGCTATAATCAGGCATTAATATGACTGAAAATGTTAAAATATAAATATCTGCAAATATATCAACTGCATTGATCAGGGATTAATATCAGTGCAAATGTTAAAATATAAATATCTGCAAATATATCAACTTCAATAATCAGGGATTAATATCAGTGCAAATGTTAAAATCTAAATATCTGCAAATATATCAACTGAAATGATCAGGGATTAATATCAGTGCCAATGTTAACATATAAATATCTGCAAATATATCAACTGCAATAAATGGGATTAATATCAGTGCAAATGTTAACATATAAATATCTGCAATTATATCAACTGCAATAATCAGGGATTAATATCAGTGCAAATGTTAAAATATAAATATCTGCAAATATATCAACTGCAATAATCAGAGATTAATTTCAGTGTAAATGTTAAAATATAAATATCTGCAAATATATCAACTGCAATAATCAGGGATTAATATCAGTGCAAATGTTAAAATATAAATATCTGCAAATATATCAACTGCATTGATCAGGGATTAATATCAGTGCAAATGTTAACATATAAATATCTGCAAATATATGAAATGTAATAATCGGATTAATATCAGTGCAAATATTTGCATATCAATATCTGCAAACTATATCAAATACAATGATCAGGGATTAATATCAGTGCAAATGTTAACATATAAATATCTACAAATATATCAACTGCAATAGTCAGGTATTAATATCAGTGCTCATGTTAACATATAAATATCTGCAAATATATCAATTGCAATAATCAGAGATTAAAATACGTGCAAATGTTAAAATATAAATATCTGCAAACTATATCAAATACAATGATCAGGGATTAATATCAGTGCAAACGTTAAAATAGAAATATCTGCAGATATATCAACTGCAATGATCAGGGATTAATATCAGTGCAAATATTAACATAGAAGTATCTGCAAAATATATCAACTGCAGTGATCAGTGATTAATATCAGTGCAAATGTTAAAACATAAATATCTGCAAATATAACAACTGCAATAATCAGGGATTTATATCAGTGCAAATGTTAACATATAAATTTCTACAAATATATCAACAGCAATGATCAGGGATTAATATCAGTGCCAATGTTAACATATAAATATCTGCAAATATATCAAATGTTAAAATAAAAATATCTGCAAATATATCAACTGCAATGATCGGGGATTAATATCAGTGCGCATGTTAAAATATAAATATCTGCAAATATATCATTTGCAATAATCAGGGATTAATATCACTGCAAATGTTAACATATAAATTTCTGCAAATATGTCAAATGTTAAAATAAAAATAACAGCAAATATATCAACTGCAATAATCATGGATTTATATCAGTGCAAATGTTAACATATAAATATCTACAAATATTTCAACTGCAATGATCAGGGATTAATATCAGTGCAAATGTTAAAATAGAAATATCTGCAGATATATCAACTGCAATGATCAGGGATTAATATCAGTGCAAATATTAACATAGAAGTATCTGCAAAATATATCAACTGCAATGATCAGTGATTAATATCAGTGCAAATGTTTAAATATAAATATCTGCACATATATCAACTGCAATGATCATGGATTTATATCAGTGCAAATGTTAACATATAAATATCCAGAAATATATCAACTGCAATGATCAGGGATTAATTTGAGTGCAAATATTAACATATAAGTATCGGCAAATATATCAAATGTTAAAATAAAAATTACTGCAAATATATCAACTGCAATGATCATGGATTCATAGTGCAAATGTTAACATATAAATATCTACAAATATTTCAACTGCAATGATCATGGATTAATATCGGTGCAAAATTAATATCAGTGCAGATGTTAAAATATAAATATCTGCAAATATATCAACTGCAATAATCAGGGTTAATATCATTGCAAATGTTAACATATAAATACCTGCAAATATATCAACTGCAATGATCAGGGATTAATATCAGTGCAAATGTTAAAATATAAATATCTGCAAAATATATCAACTACAATAATCAGTGATTAATATCAGTGCAGATGTTAAAATATAAATATCTGCAAGTATATCAACTGCAATGATCAGGGATTAATATCAGTGCAGATGTTAAAATATAAATATCTGCAAATATATCAACTGCAATAATCAGGGATTAATATCCGTGCAAATGTTAACTTATAAGTATTTGCAAATATATCAACTGCAATAATCGGATTAATATCAGTGCAAATGTTAAAATATAAATATCTGCAAATATATCAACTGCAATGACCAGGGATTAATATCAGTGCAAATATTAACATATAAATATCTGCAAAATATATCTACTGCAGTAATCAGGGATTAATATCAGTGCAGATGTTAAAATATAAATATCTGCAAATATATCAACTGCAATGATCAGGGATTAATATCAGTGCAAATGTTAAAATATAAATATCTGCAAATATATCAACTGCAATAATCAGTGATTAATATCAGTGCAAATGTTAAAATGTAAATATCTGCAAATATATCAACTGCAATAATCAGAGATTAAAATAAGTGCAAATGTGTTTAAATATAAATATCTGCAAATATATCAACTGCAATAATCAGGGATTAATATCAGTGGAAATCTTAAAATATAAATATCTGCAAATATATCAACTGCATTAATCAGGGATTAATTTGAGTGCAAATGTTAACATATAAATATCTGCAAATATATCAACTGCAATAATCAGGGATTTATATCAGTGCAAATGTTAACATATAAATTTCTACAAATATATCAACAGCAATGATCAGGGATTAATATCAGTGCCAATGTTAACATATAAATATCTGCAAATATATCAAATGTTAAAATAAAAATATCTGCAAATATATCAACTGCAATGACCGGGGATTAATATCAGCGCGCATGTTAAAATATAAATATCTGCAAATATATCATGTGCAATAATCAGGGATTAATATCACTGCAAATGTTAACATATAAATTTCTGCAAATATGTCAAATGTTAAAATAAAAATAACAGCAAATATATCAACTGCAGTAATCATGGATTTATATCAGTGCAAATGTTAACATATAAATATCTACAAATATTTCAACTGCAATGATCAGGGATTAATATCAGTGCAACTGTTAAAATAGAAATATCTGCAGATATATCAACTGCAATGATCAGGGATTAATATCAGTGCAAATGTTAACATAGAAGTATCTGCAAAATATATCAACTGCAATGATCAGTGATTAATATCAGTGCAAATGTTTAAATATAAATATCTGCACGTATACCAACTGCAATGATCATGGATTTATATCATTGCAAATGTTAACATATAAATATCTAGAAATATATCAACTGCAATGATCAGGGATTAACTTGAGTGCAAATGTTAACATATAAGTATCGGCAAATATATCAAATGTTAAAATAAAAATAACTGCAAATATATCAACTGCAATGATCATGGATTCATAGTGCAAATGTTAACATATAAATATCTACAAATATTTCAACTGCAATGATCATGGATTAATATCGGTGCAAATGTTAAAATAGAAATATCTGCAACTATATCAACTGCAATGATCAGGGATTAATATCAGTGCAAATATTAACATAGAAGTATCTGCAAAATATATCAACTGCAATGATCAGTGATTAATATCAGTGCAAATGTTAAAATATCTGCAAAATATATCAACTGCATAATTATCAAGTATTAATATCAGTGCAGATGTTAAAATATAAATATCTGCAAATATATCAACTGCAATAATCAGGGTTAATATCATTGCAAATGTTAACATATAAATACCTGCAAATATATCAACTGCAATGATCAGGGATTAATATCAGTGCAAATGTTAAAATATAAATATCTGCAAAATATATCAACTACAATAATCAGTGATTAATATCAGTGCAGATGTTAAAATATAAATATCTGCAAGTATATCAACTGCAATGATCAGGGATTAATTTCAGTGCAGATGTTAAAATATAAATATCTGCAAATATGTCAACTGCAATAATCAGGGATTAATATCCGTGCAAATGTTAACTTATAAGTATTTGCAAATATATCAACTGCAATAATCGGATTAATATCAGTGCAAATGTTAAAATATAAATATCTGCAAATATATCAACTGCAATGACCAGGAATTAATATCAGTGCAAATATTAACATATAAATATCTGCAAAATATATCTACTGCAGTAATCAGGGATTAATATCAGTGCAGATGTTAAAATATAAATATCTGCAAATATATCAACTGCAATGATCAGTGATTAATATCAGTGCAAATGTTAAAATGTAAATATCTGCAAATATAACAACTGCAATAATCTGGGATTAATATCACTGCAAATGTTAAAATATAAATATCTACAAATATGTCAACTGCAATAATGCGGGATTAATATCTGTGCAAATGTTAATTTATAAATATCTGCAAAATATATCGACTGCAGTAATCAGGGAATAATATCAGTGCAGATGTTAAAATATAAATATGTGCATATATGTCAACTGCAATAATCAGCAATTAATATCAGTGCAGATTTTAAAATATAAATATCTGCAAATATATCAACTGCAATAATCAGGATTAATATCAGTGCAGATGTTAAAATATAAACATCTGCAAATATATCAACTGCAATGATCAGTGATTAATATCAGTGCAAATGTTAAAATGTAAATATCTGCAAATATAACAACTGCAATAATCTGGGATTAATATCACTGCAAATGTTAAAATATAAATATCTACAAATATGTCAACTGCAATAATGCGGGATTAATATCTGTGCAAATGTTAATTTATAAATATCTGCAAAATATATCGACTGCAGTAATCAGGGAATAATATCAGTGCAGATGTTAAAATATAAATATGTGCATATATGTCAACTGCAATAATCAGCAATTAATATCAGTGCAGATTTTAAAATATAAATATCTGCAAATATATCAACTGCAATAATCAGGATTAATATCAGTGCAGATGTTAAAATATAAACATCTGCAAATATATCAACTGCAATGATCAGTGATTAATATCAGTGCAAATATTAACATATAAATATCTGCAAAATATATCAACTGCAGTAATCAGGGATCAATATCAGTGCAGATCTTAAAATATAAATATCTGCAAATATATCAATTGCAATAATCAGGGATTAATATCAGTGCAAATGTTAAAATATAAATATCTGCAAATATATTAACTGCAATAATTTGGGATTAATATCAGTGCAAATGTTAAAATATAAATATCTGCAAAATATATCAACTGCATTGATCAGGGATTAATATCAGTGCAGATGTTAAAATATAAATATCTGCAAATATATCAACTGCAATGATCAGGGATTAATATCAGTGCAAATGTTAACATATAAATATCTACAAATATATCAACTACAATAATCAGGGATTAATATAAGTGCAAATGTTAACATATAAATATCTGCAAATATATGAAATGTAAAAATCGGATTAATATCAGTGCAAATATTAACATATAAATATCTGAAAACTATATCAAATACAATGATCAGGGATTAATATCAGAGCAAATGTTAACATATAAATATCTACAAATATATCAACTACAATAATCAGGGATTAATATAAGTGCAAATGTTAACATATAAATATCTGCAAATATATTAAATGTAAAAATCGGATTAATATCAGTGCAAATATTAACATATAAATATCTGAAAACTATATCAAATACAATGATCAGGGATTAATATCAGTGCAAATGTTAACATATAAATATCTACAAATATATCAACTGCAATAGTCAGGTATTAATATCAGTGCTAATGTTAACAGATAAATATCTGCAAACTATATCAACTGCAATAATCAGAGATTACTCTCAGTGCAAATGTTAAAATATAAACATCTGAAAATATATCAACTGCAATAATCAGAGATTAAAATAAGTGCAAATGTGTTAAAATATAAATATCTGCAAATATATCAACTGCAATGATCAGTGATTAATATCAGTGCAAATGTTAACATATAAATATCTGCAAATATTTCAACTGCAGTAATCAGGGATTAATATCAGTGCAAATGTTAAAATATCAATATCTGCAAATATATCAACTGCAATAATCAGGCATTAATATCAGTGCAAATGTTAAAATATAAATACCTGCCAATATATCAACTGCAATAATCAGGGATTAATATCAGTGGAAATCTTAAAATATAAATATCTGCAAATATATCAACTGCATTAATCAGGGATTAATTTGAGTGCAAATGTTAACATATAAATATCTGCAGTTATATCAACTGCAATTGTCAGGGATTAATATCAGTGCAAATGTTAAAATATAAATATCTGCAAATATATCAACTGCAATGATCAGGGATTAATATCAGTGCAAATGTTAACATATAAATATCTACAAATATATCAACTGCAATGATCGGGGATTAATATCAGTGCAAATTTTAAATATCAATATCTGCAAATATATCAACTGCAATAATCAGGCATTAATATCAGTGCAAATGTTAAAATATAAATACCTGCAAATATATCAACTGCAATAATAAGGGATTAATATCAGTGCAAATCTTAAAATATAAATATCTGTAAATATATCAACTGCATTAATCAGGGATTAATATCAGTGCAAATGTTAACACATAAATATCTGCAAATATATCAACTGCAATAAATGGGGTTAATATCAGTGCAAATGTAAACATATAAATATCTGCAAATAAACTAACTGCAATAATCAGACATTAATATCAGTGCAAATGTTAAAATATAAATATCTGCAAATATATCAACTGCAATAATCAGGTATTAATATCAGTGCAAATGTTAATATATAAATATCTACAAATATATCAACTGCAATAATCAGACATTAATATCAGTGTAAATGTTAAAATATAAATATCTGCAAATATATCAACTGCAATAATCAGGGATTAATATCAGTGCAAATGTTAAAATATAAGTACCTGCAAATATATCAACTGCAATAATCAATGATTAATATCAGTGCAAATGTTAAAATATAAATATCTGCAAATATATCAACTGCAATGATCAGGGATGAATATCAGTGCAAATGTTAAAATATCAATATATGCAAATATATCAACTGCAATAATCAGGGAGTAATGTCAGTGCAAATGTTAAAATATAAATACCTGCAAATATATCAACTGCAATAATCAGGGATTAATATCAGTGCAAATGTTAAAATAAAATGTCTGCAAATATATCAACTGCAATAATCAGGGATTAATATCAGTGCAAATGTTAACATATAAATATCTGCAAATATATCTACTGCAATAATCAGACATTAATACCAGTGCTAATATTCAAATATAAATATCTGCAAAATATATCAACTGCAATAATCAGGCATTAATATCATTGCAAATGTTAACATTTAAATATCTGCAAATATATCAACTGCAAGAATCAGGGATTAATATCAGTGCAAATGTTAAAATATAAATATCTGCCAAATATATCAACTACAATAATCAGGGAGTAATATCAGTGCAAATGTTAACATATAAATATCTGCAAATATATCAACTGCAATAATCAGGGATTAATACCAGGACTAATATTAAAATAAAAATATCTGCAAAATATATCAACTGCTATAATCAGGCATTAATATGCGTGCAAATGTTAAAATATAAATATCTGCAAATATATCAACTGCAATAATCAGGAATTAATATCAGTGCAAATGTTAAAATATAAATATCTGCAAATATATCAACTGCAATGATCAGGGATTAATATCAGTGCAAATGTTAAAATATCAATATCTGCAAATATGTCAACTGCAATGATCAGGGATTAATATCAGTGCAAATGTTAACATATAAATATCTACAAATATATCAACTGCAATGATCGGGGATTAATATCAGTGCAAATTTTAAATATCAATATCTGCAAATATATCAACTGCAATAATCAGGCATTAATATCAGTGCAAATGTTAAAATATAAATACCTGCAAATATATCAACTGCATTAATCAGGGATTAATTTCAGTGCAAATGTTAAAATATAAATATCTACAAATATATCAACTGCAGAAATCTGTAATTAATATCAGTGCAAATGTTAAAATATAAATATCTGCAAAATATATCAACTGCTATAATCAGGGATTAATATCAGTGCAAATGTTAAAATATAAATATCTGCAAATATATCAACTGAAACGATCAGGGATTAATGTCAGTGCCAATGTTAACATATAAATATCTGCAAATATATCAACTGCAATAAATGGGATTAATATCAGTGCAAATGTTAACATATAAATATCTGTAAATATATCAACTGGAATAATCAGGGATTAATATCAGTGCAAATGTTAAAATATAAATATCTGCAAATATATCAACTGCAATAATCAGAGATTAATTTCAGTGCAAATGTTAAAATATAAATATCTGCAAATATATCAACTGTAATAATCAGGGAATAATATCAGTTCAAATGTTAAAATATAAATATCTACAAATATATCAACTGCATTGATCAGGGATTAATATCAGTGCAAATGTTAACATATAAATATCTGCAAATATATCAACTGCCATAATCTGGGATTAATATCAGTGCAAATGTTAAAATATAAATATCTGCAAATATATCAACTGCAATGATCAGGGATTAATATCAGTGCAAATGTTAACATATAAATATCTGCAAATATATCAACTGCAATGATCAGTGATTAATATCAGTGCAAATGTTAAATATAAATATCTGCAAATATATCAACTGCAATAATCAGGGATTAATATCAGTGGAAATCTCAAAATATAAATATCTGCAAATATATCAACTGCAATAATCAGGGATTAATATCAATGCAAAAATTAACATAGAAATATCTGCAAATGTTTCAACTGCAATAATCAGGGGTTAATATCAGTGCAAATATTAACATATAAATATCTGCAAATATTTCAACTGCAGTAATCAGGGATTAATATCAGTGCAAATGTTAAAATATAAATATCTGCAAATATTTCAACTGCAGTAATCAGGGATTAATATCAGTGCAAATGTTAACATATAAATATCTGTAAATATATCAACTGCAATAATCAGGGATTAATATTCAGTGCAAAAATTAACATATCAATATATGCAAATATTTCAACTGCAATAATCAGGTGTTAATATCAGTGCAAATATTAACATATAAATTTCTGCAAATATATCAACTGCAGTAATCAGGGATTAATATCAGTGCAAATCTTAAAATATAAATATCGGCAAATATATCAACTGCAATAATCAGGGATTAATATCAGTGCAAATGTTAACATATAAATATCTGCAAATATATCAACTGCAATAGTCAGGGATTAATATCAGTGCAAATGTTAACATATAAATATCTGCAAATATATCAACTGCAATAATCAGGGATTAATATCAGTGCAAATGTTAAAAAATAAATATCTGCAAATATATCAACTGCAATGATCAGTGATTAATATCAGTGCAAATGTTAACATATAAATATCTGCAAATATATCAACTGCAATAATCAGGGATTAATATCAGTGCAAATGTTAAAATATAAATATCTGCAAATATTTCAACTGCAATAATCAGGGATTAATATCAGTGCAAATGTTAAAATATAAATATCTGCAAATATATCAACTGCAATAATCAGGGATTAATATCAGTGCAAATGTTAAAATATAAATATCTGCAAATATATCAACTGCAATAATCAGGGGTTAATATCAGTGCAAATTTAAAATATAAATATCTGCAAATATATCAACTGCAATAATCAGGGATTAATATCAGTGCAAATGTTAACATATAAATATCTGCAAATATATCAACTGCAATAATCAGGGATTAATATCAGTGCAAATGTTAACATATAAATATCTGCAAATATATCAACTGCAATAATCAGGGATTAATATCAGTGCAAATGTTAACATATAAATATCTGCAAATATATCAACTGCAATAATCAGGGATTAATATCAGTGCAAATGTTAACATATAAATATCTGCAAATATATCAACTGCAATATCAGGGATTAATATCAGTGCAAATGTTAAAATATAAATATCTGCAAATATATCAACTGCAATAATCAGGGATTAATATCAGTGCAAATGTTAAAATATAAATATCTGCAAATATATCAACTGCAATGATCAGTGATTAATATCAGTGCAAATGTTAAAATATAAATATCTGCAAATATATCAACTGCAATAATCAGGGATTAATATCAGTGCAAATGTTAAAATATAAATATCTGCAAATATATCAACTGCAATAATCAGGGATTAATATCAGTGCAAATGTTAAAATATAAATATCTGCAAATATATCAACTGCAATAATCAGGGATTAATATCAGTGCAAATGTTAACATATAAATATCTGCAAATATATCAACTGCAATAATCAGGGATTAATATCAGTGCAAATGTTAAAATATAAATATCTGCAAATATATCAACTGCAGTAATCAGGGATTAATATCAGTGCAAATGTTAACATATAAATATCTGCAAATATATCAACTGCAATAATCAGGGATTAATATCAGTGCAAATGTTAACATATAAATATCTGCAAATATATCAACTGCAGTGATCAGGGATTAATATCAGTGCAAATGTTAACATATAAATATCTGCAAATATATCAACTGCAATAATCAGGGATTAATATCAGTGCAAATGTTAACATATAAATATCTGCAAATATATCAACTGCAATAATCAGGGATTAATATCAGTGCAAATGTTAAAATATAAATATCTGCAAATATATCAACTGCAATAATCAGGGATTAATATCAGTGCAAATGTTAAAATATAAATATCTGCAAATATATCAACTGCAATAATCAGGGATTAATATCAGTGCAAATGTTAAAATATAAATATCTGCAAATATATCAACTGCAATAATCAGGGATTAATATCAGTGCAAATGTTAAAATATAAATATCTGCAAATATATCAACTGCAATAATCAGGGATTAATATCAGTGCAAATGTTAAAATATAAATATCTGCAAATATATCAACTGCAATAATCAGGGATTAATATCAGTGCAAATGTTAACATATAAATATCTGCAAATATATCAACTGCAATAATCAGGGATTAATATCAGTGCAAATGTTAACATATAAATATCTGTAAATATATCAACTGGAATAATCAGGGATTAATATCAGTGCAAATGTTAAAATATAAATATCTGTAAATATATCAACTGGAATAATCAGGGATTAATATCAGTGCAAATGTTAACATATAAATATCTGTAAATATATCAACTGGAATAATCAGGGATTAATATCAGTGCAAATGTTAACATATAAATATCTGTAAATATATCAACTGCAATAATCAGGGATTAATATCAGTGCAAATGTTAACATATAAATATCTGCAAATATATCAACTGCAATAATCAGGGATTAATATCAGTGCAAATGTTAACATATAAATATCTGCAAATATATCAACTGCAATAGTCAGGGATTAATATCAGTGCAAATGTTAACATATAAATATCTGCAAATATATCAACTGCAATAATCAGGGATTAATATCAGTGCAAATGTTAAATATAAATATCTGCAAATATATCAACTGCAATGATCAGGGATTAATATCAGTGCAAATGTTAAAATATAAATATCTGCAAATATATCAACTGCAATGATCAGTGATTAATATCAGTGCAAATGTTAAAATATAAATATCTGCAAATATATCAACTGCAATAATCAGGGATTAATATCAGTGCAAATGTTAACATATAAATATCTGCAAATATATCAACTGCAATAATCAGGGATTAATATCAGTGCAAATGTTAACATATAAATATCTGCAAATATATCAACTGCAATAATCAGGGATTAATATCAGTGCAAATGTTAAAATATAAATATCTGCAAATATATCAACTGCAATAATCAGGGATTAATATCAGTGCAAATGTTAACATATAAATATCTGCAAATATATCAACTGCAATAATCAGGGATTAATATCAGTGCAAATGTTAAAATATAAATATCTGCAAATATATCAACTGCAATAATCAGGGATTAATATCAGTGCAAATGTTAAAATATAAATATCTGCAAATATATCAACTGCAATAATCAGGGATTAATATCAGTGCAAATGTTAAAATATAAATATCTGCAAATATATCAACTGCAATAATCAGGGATTAATATCAGTGCAAATGTTAAAATATAAATATCTGCAAATATATCAACTGCAATGATCAGGGATTAATATCAGTGCAAATGTTAAAATATAAATATCTGCAAATATATCAACTGCAATAATCAATGATTAATATCAGTGCAAATGTTAAAATATAAATATCTGCAAATATATCAACTGCAATAATCAGGGATTAATATCAGTGCAAATGTTAACATATAAATATCTGCAAATATATCAACTGCAGTAATCAGGGATTAATATCAGTGCAAATGTTAAAATCTAAATATCTGCAAATATATCAACTGCAGTAATCAGGGATTAATATCAGTGCAAAAGTTAACATATAAATATCTGCAAATATATCAACTGCAATAATCAGGGATTAATATCAGTGCAAAAATTAACATATAAATATATGCAAATATTTCAACTGCAATAATCAGTTGTTAATATCAGTGCAAATATTAACATATAAATTTCTGCAAATATTTCAACTGCAGTAATCAGGGATTAATATCAGTGCAAATGTTAACATATAAATATCTGCAAATATATCAACTGCAATAATCAGGGATTAATATCAGTGCAAATGTTAACATATAAATATCTGCAAATATATCAACTGCAATAGTCAGGGATTAATATCAGTGCAAATGTTAACAAATAAATATCTGCAAATATATCAACTGCATTAATCAGGGATTAATTTGAGTGCAAATGTTAACATATAAATATCTGCAATTATATCAACTGCAATGATCAGTGATTAATATCAATGCAAATGTTAACATATAAATATCTGCAAATATATCAACTGCAATAATCAGGGATTAATATCAGTGCAAATGTTAAAATATAAATATCTGCAAATATATCAACTGCAATAATCAGTGATTAATATCAGTGCAAATGTTAAAATATAAATATCTGCAAATATATCAACAGCAATGATCAGTGATTAATATCAATGCAAATGTTAACATATAAATATCTGCAAATATATCAACTGCAATGAGCAGGGGTTAATATTGCAAATTTTAAAATATAAATATCAGCAAATATATCAACTGCGATAAATGGGGTTAATATCAGTGCAAAGTTTAACATATAAATATCTGTAAATACTTCAACTGCAATAATCAGCGATTAATATCAGTGCAAATGTTAACATATAAATATCTGCAAATATATTAAATGTAATAATCAGGGATTAATATCAGTGCAAATGTTTAACATATAAATATCTGCAAGTATATCAACTGCAATAATCAGGGATTTATATCAGTGCAAATGTTAAAATATAAATATCTGCCAAATATATCAACTACAATAATCAGGGATTAATATCCGTGCAAATGTTAACGTATAAATATCTGCAAATATATCAACTGCAATAATCAGGGATTAATAGCAGGGCTAATATTAAAAATAAATATCTGCATAATATATCAACTGCAATGATCAGGGATTAATATCAGTGCAAATGTTAACATATAAATATCTGCAAATATATCAACTGCAATGATCAGTGATTAATATCAGTGCAAATGTTAATATATAAATATCTGCAAATATATCAACTGCAATAATCAGGGATTAATATCAGTGGAAATCTCAAAATATAAATATCTGCAAATATATCAACTGCAATAATCAGGGATTAATATCAATGCAAAAATTAACAGAAATATCTGCAAATGTTTCAACTGCAATAATCAGGGGTTAATATCAGTGCAAATATTAACATATAAATATCTGCAAATATTTCAACTGCAGTAATCAGGGATTAATATCAGTGCAAATGTTAAAATATAAATATCTGCAAATATTTCAACTGCAGTAATCAGGGATTAATATCAGTGCAAATGTTAACATATAAATATCTGTAAATATATCAACTGCAATAATCAGGGATTAATATTCAGTGCAAAAATTAACATATCAATATATGCAAATATTTCAACTGCAATAATCAGGTGTTAATATCAGTGCAAATATTAACATATAAATTTCTGCAAATATATCAACTGCAGTAATCAGGGATTAATATCAGTGCAAATGTTAACAAATAAATATCTGCAAATATATCAACTGCAATAGTCAGGGATTAATATCAGTGCAAATGTTAACAAATAAATATCTGCAAATATATCAACTGCAATAATCAGGGATTAATATCAGTGCAAATGTTAACATATAAATATCTGCAAATATATCAACTGCAATAATCAGGGATTAATATCAGTGCAAATGTTAAAATATAAATATCTGCAAATATATCAACTGCAATAATCAGGGATTAATATCAGTGCAAATGTTAACATATAAATATCTGCAAATATATCAACTGCAATGATCAGGGATTAATATCAGTGCAAATGTTAAAATATAAATATCTGCAAATATATCAACTGCAATAATCAGGGATTAATATCAGTGCAAATGTTAAAATATAAATATCTGCAAATATATCAACTGCAATAATCAGGGATTAATATCAGTGCAAATGTTAAAATATAAATATCTGCAAATATATCAACTGCAATAATCAGGGATTAATATCAGTGCAAATGTTAAAATATAAATATCTGCAAATATATCAACTGCAATAATCAGGGATTAATATCAGTGCAAATGTTAACATATAAATATCTGCAAATATATCAACTGCAATAATCAGGGATTAATATCAGTGCAAATGTTAAAATATAAATATCTGCAAATATATCAACTGCAATAATCAGGGATTAATATCAGTGCAAATGTTAACATATAAATATCTGCAAATATATCAACTGCAATAATCAGGGATTAATATCAGTGCAAATGTTAAAATATAAATATCTGCAAATATATCAACTGCAATAGATCAGGGATTAATATCAGTGCAAATGTTAACATATAAATATCTGCAAATATATCAACTGCAATAATCAGGGATTAATATCAGTGCAAATGTTAAAATATAAATATCTGCAAATATATCAACTGCAATGATCAGGGATTAATATCAGTGCAAATGTTAAAATATAAATATCTGCAAATATATCAACTGCAATAATCAGGGATTAATATCAGTGCAAATGTTAAATATAAATATCTGCAAATATATCAACTGCAATAATCAGGGATTAATATCAGTGCAAATGTTAAAATATAAATATCTGCAAATATATCAACTGCATTAATCAGGGATTAATATCAGTGCAAATGTTAACATATAAATATCTGCAAATATATCAACTGCAATAATCAGGGATTAATATCAGTGCAAATGTTAAAATATAAATATCTGCAAATATATCAACTGCAATAATCAGGGATTAATATCAGTGCAAATGTTAACATATAAATATCTGCAAATATATCAACTGCAATAATCAGGGATTAATATCAGTGCAAATGTTAAAATATAAATATCTGCAAATATATCAACTGCAATAATCAGGGATTAATATCAGTGCAAATGTTAACATATAAATATCTGCAAATATATCAACTGCAATAATCAGGGATTAATATCAGTGCAAATGTTAAAATATAAATATCTGCAAATATATCAACTGCAATAATCAGGGATTAATATCAGTGCAAATGTTAAAATATAAATATCTGCAAATATATCAACTGCAATAATCAGGGATTAATATCAGTGCAAATGTTAACATATAAATATCTGCAAATATATCAACTGCAATAATCAGGGATTAATATCAGTGCAAATGTTAAAATATAAATATCTGCAAATATATCAACTGCAATAATCAGGGATTAATATCAGTGCAAATGTTAAAATATAAATATCTGCAAATATATCAACTGCAATAATCAGGGATTAATATCAGTGCAAATGTTAAAATATAAATATCTGCAAATATATCAACTGAATAATCAGGGATTAATATCAGTGCAAATGTTAACATATAAATATCTGCAAATATATCAACTGCAATATCAGGGATTAATATCAGTGCAAATGTTAACATATAAATATCTGCAAATATATCAACTGCAATAATCAGGGATTAATATCAGTGCAAATGTTAAAATATAAATATCTGCAAATATATCAACTGCAATAATCAGGGATTAATATCAGTGCAAATGTTAACATATAAATATCTGCAAATATATCAACTGCAATAATCAGGGATTAATATCAGTGCAAATGTTAAAATATAAATATCTGCAAATATATCAACTGCAATAATCAGGGATTAATATCAGTGCAAATGTTAAAATATAAATATCTGCAAATATATCAACTGCAATAATCAGGGATTAATATCAGTGCAAATGTTAAAATATAAATATCTGCAAATATATCAACTGCAATAATCAGGGATTAATATCAGTGCAAATGTTAACATATAAATATCTGCAAATATATCAACTGCATTATCAGGGATTAATATCAGTGCAAATGTTAACATATAAATATCTGCAAATATATCAACTGCAATAATCAGGGATTAATATCAGTGCAAATGTTAAAATATAAATATCTGCAAATATATCAACTGCAATAATCAGGGATTAATATCAGTGCAAATGTTAACATATAAATATCTGCAAATATATCAACTGCAATAATCAGTAATTAATATCAGTGCAAATGTTAAAATATAAATATCTGCAAATATATCAACTGCAATAATCAGGGATTAATATCAGTGCAAATGTTAAAATATAAATATCTGCAAATATATCAACTGCAATAATCAGGGATTAATATCAGTGCAAATGTTAACATATAAATATCTGCAAATATTTCAACTGCAATAATCAGGGGTTAATATCAGTGCAAATATTAACATATAAATATCTGCAAATATATCAACTGCAGTAATCAGGGATTAATATCAGTGCAAATGTTAAAATATAAATATCTGCCAAATATATCAACTACAATAATCAGGGATTAATATCAGTGCAAATGTTAACATATAAATATCTGCAAATATATCAACTGCAATAATCAGGGATTAATATCAGTGCAAATGTTAACATATAAATATCTGCAAATATATCAACTGCAATAATCAGGGTTTAATATCAGTGCAAATGTTAACATATAAATATCTGCAAATATATCAACTGCAATAATCAGGGATTAATATCAGTGCAAATGTTAACAAATAAATATCTGCAAATATATCAACTGCAATAATCAGGGATTAATATCAGTGCAAATGTTAAAAAATAAATATCTGCAAATATATCAACTGCAATGATCAGGGATTAATATCAGTGCAAATGTTAACATATAAATATCTGCAAATATATCAACTGCAATTATCAGGGATTAATATCAGTGCAAATGTTAAAATATCAATATCTGCCAATATTTCAACTGCAATAATCAGTGATTAATGTCAGTGCAAATGTTAAAATATAAATATCTGCAAATATATCAACTGCAATAATCAGGGATTAATATAAGTGCAAATCTTAAAATATAATGTCAGCAAATATATCAACTGCAATAATCAGGGTTAATATCAGTGCAAATTTTAAAATATAAGTATCAGCAAATATATCAACTGCAATAATCAGGGATTAATATCAGTGCAAATGTTTAACATATAAATATCTGCAAATATATCAACTGCAATAATCAGGGATTAATATCAGTGCAAATGTTAACATATAAATATCTGCAAATATATCAACTGCAATAATCAGGGATTAATATCAGTGCAAATGTTAACATATAAATATCTGCAAATATATCAAATGTAATAATCAGGGATTAATACCAGTGCTAATATTAAAATATAAATATCTGCAAATATATCAACTGCAATATCAGGGATTAATATCAGTGCAAATGTTAACATATAAATATCTGCAAATATATCAACTGCAATGATCAGGGATTAATATCAGTGCAAATGTTAAAATATAAATATCTGCAAATATATCAACTGCAATAATCAGGGATTAATATCAGTGCAAATGTTAAAATATAAATATCTGCAAATATATCAACTGCAATAATCAGGGATTAATATCAGTGCAAATGTTAACATATAAATATCTGCAAATATATCAACTGCAATAATCAGGGATTAATATCAGTGCAAATATTAACATATAAATATCTGCAAATATATCAACTGCATTAATCAGGGATTAATATCAGTGCAAATGTTAAAATATAAATATCTGCAAATATTTCAACTGCAGTAATCAGGGATTAATATCAGTGCAAATGTTAACATATAAATATCTGCAAATATATCAACTGCAATAATCAGGGATTAATATCAGTGCAAATTTAAAATATAAATATCTGCAAATATATCAACTGCAATAATCAGGGATTAATATCAGTGCAAATATTAACATATAAATATCTGCAAATATATCAACTGCAGTAATCAGGGATTAATATCAGTGCAAATCTTAAAATATAAATATCTGCAAATATATCAACTGCAATAATCAGGGATTAATATCAATGCAAATGTTAACATATAAATATCTGCAAATATATCAACTGCAATAGTCAGGGATTAATATCAGTGCAAATGTTAACAAATAAATATCTGCAAAATATATCAACTGCAATAATCAGGGATTAATATCAGTGCAAATGTTAAAAAATAAATATCTGCAAATATATCAACAGCAATGATCAGTGATTAATATCAATGCAAATGTTAACATATAAATATCTGCAAATATATCAACTGCAATGATCAGGGATTAATATCAGTGCAAATGTTAAAATATCAATATCTGCCAATATTTCAACTGCAATAATCAGTGGTTAATGTCAGTGCAAATGTTAAAATATAATTACCTGCAAATATATCATTTGCAATAATCAGGGATTAATAACAGTGCAAATCTTAAAATATGAATGTCAGCAAATATATCAACTACAATAATCAGGGGTTAATATTGCAAATTTTAAAATATAAATATCAGCAAATATATCAACTGCGATAAATGGGGTTAATATCAATGCAAATGTTAACATATAAATATCTGCAAATATATCAACTGCAATAGTCAGGGATTAATATCAGTGCAAATGTTAACAAATAAATATCTGCAAAATATATCAACTGCAATAATCAGGGATTAATATCAGTGCAAATGTTAAAAAATAAATATCTGCAAATATATCAACTGCAATGATCAGGGATTAATATCAGTGCAAATGTTAACATATAAATATCTGCAAATATATCAACTGCAATGATCAGGGATTAATATCAGTGCAAATGTTAAAATATCAATATCTGCCAATATTTCAACTGCAATAATCAGTGGTTAATGTCAGTGCAAATGTTAAAATATAATTACCTGCAAATATATCAACTGCAATAATCAGGGATTAATATCAGTGCAAATCTTAAAATATAATGTCAGCAAATATATCAACTACAATAATCAGGGGTTAATATCTTGCAAATGTTAAAATATAAATATCAGCAAATATATCAACTGCAGATAATGGGGTTAATATCAGTGCAAAGTTTAACATATAAATATCTGTAAATACTTCAACTGCAATAATCAGCGATTAATATCAGTGCAAATGTTAACATATAAATATCTGCAAATATATTAAATGTAATAATCAGGGATTAATATCAGTGCAAATGTTTAACATATAAATATCTGCAAGTATATCAACTGCAATAATCAGGGATTAATATCAGTGCAAATGTTAACATATAAATATCTGCAAATATATCAACTGCAATAGTCAGGGATTAATATCAGTGCAAATGTTAACAAATAAATATCTGCAAAATATATCAACTGCAATAATCAGGGATTAATATCAGTGCGAATGTTAAAAAATAAATATCTGCAAATATATCAACAGCAATGATCAGTGATTACTATCAGTGCAAATGTTAAAATATAAATATCTGCAAATATATGAACTGCAATGATCAGTGATTAATATCAGTACAAATGTTAAAATATAAATACCTGCAAATATATCAACTGCAATAATCAGGGATTAATATCAGTGGAAATCTTAAAATATAAATATCTGCAAATATATCAACTGCATTAATCAGGGATTAATTTGAGTGCAAATGTTAACATATAAATATCTGCAATTATATCAACTGCAATTGTCAGGGATTAATATCAGTGCAAATGTTAAAATATAAATATCTGCAAATATATCAACTGAAACGATCAGGGATTAATATCAGTGCCAATGTTAACATATAAATATCTGCAAATATATCAACTGCAATAAATGGGATTAATATCAGTGCAAATGTTAACATATAAATATCTGTAAATATATCAACTGGAATAATCAGGGATTAATATCAGTGCAAATGTTAAAATATAAATATCTGCAAATATATCAACTGCAATAATCAGAGATTAATTTCAGTGCAAATGTTAAAATATAAATATCTGCAAATATATCAACTGTAATAATCAGGGAATAATATCAGTTCAAATGTTAAAATATAAATATCTACAAATATATCAACTGCATTGATCAGGGATTAATATCAGTGCAAATGTTAACATATAAATATCTGCAAATATATCAACTGCCATAATCTGGGATTAATATCAGTGCAAATGTTAAAATATAAATATCTGCAAATATATCAACTGCAATGATCAGGGATTAATATCAGTGCAAATGTTAACATATAAATATCTGCAAATATATCAACTGCAATGATCAGTGATTAATATCAGTGGAAATCTCAAAATATAAATATCTGCAAATATATCAACTGCAATAATCAGGGATTAATATCAATGCAAAAATTAACATAGAAATATCTGCAAATGTTTCAACTGCAATAATCAGGGGTTAATATCAGTGCAAATATTAACATATAAATATCTGCAAATATTTCAACTGCAGTAATCAGGGATTAATATCAGAGCAAATGTTAAAATATAAATATCTGCAAATATTTCAACTGCAGTAATCAGGGATTAATATCAGTGCAAATGTTAACATATAAATATCTGTAAATATATCAACTGCAATAATCAGGGATTAATATTCAGTGCAAAAATTAACATATCAATATATGCAAATATTTCAACTGCAATAATCAGGTGTTAATATCAGTGCAAATATTAACATATAAATTTCTGCAAATATATCAACTGCAGTAATCAGGGATTAATATCAGTGCAAATCTTAAAATATAAATATCGGCAAATATATCAACTGCAATAATCAGGGATTAATATCAATGCAAATGTTAACATATAAATATCTGCAAATATATCAACTGCAATAGTCAGGGATTAATATCAGTGCAAATGTTAACAAATAAATATCTGCAAAATATATCAACTGCAATAATCAGGGATTAATATCAGTGCAAATGTTAAAAAATAAATATCTGCAAATATATCAACAGCAATGATCAGTGATTAATATCAATGCAAATGTTAACATATAAATATCTGCAAATATATCAACTGCAATGAGCAGGGGTTAATATTGCAAATTTTAAAATATAAATATCAGCAAATATATCAACTGCGATAAATGGGGTTAATATCAGTGCAAAGTTTAATATATAAATATCTGTAAATACTTCAACTGCAATAATCAGCGATTAATATCAGTGCAAATGTTAACATATAAATATCTGCAAATATATTAAATGTAATAATCAGGGATTAATATCAGTGCAAATGTTTAACATATAAATATCTGCAAGTATATCAACTGCAATAATCAGGGATTTATATCAGTGCAAATGTTAAAATATAAATATCTGCCAAATATATCAACTACAATAATCAGGGATTAATATCCGTGCAAATGTTAACGTATAAATATCTGCAAATATATCAACTGCAATAATCAGGGATTAATAGCAGTGCAAATATTAAAATATAAATATCTGCATAATATATCAACTGCAATGATCAGGGATTAATATCAGTGCAAATGTTAACATATAAATATCTGCAAATATATCAACTGCAGTGATCAGGGATTAATATCCATGCAAATGTTAATATATAAATATCTACAAATATATCAACTGCAATAATCAGGGATTAATATCAGTGCAAATCTCAAATATAAATATCTGCAAATATATCAACTGCAATAATCAGGGATTAATATCAGTGCAAATGTTAAAATATAAATATCTGCAAATATATCAACTGCAATGATCAGGGATTAATATCAGTGCAAATGTTAACATATAAATATCTGCAAATATATCAACTGCAATAATCAGGGATTAATATCAGTGCAAATGTTAAAATATAAATATCTGCAAATATATCAACTGCAATAATCAGGGATTAATATCAGTGCAAATGTTAAAATATAAATATCTGCAAATATATCAACTGCAATAATCAGGGATTAATATCAGTGCAAATGTTAACATATAAATATCTGCAAATATATCAACTGCAATAATCAGGGATTAATATCAGTGCAAATATTAACATATAAATATCTGCAAATATTTCAACTGCAAGTAATCAGGGATTAATATCAGTGCAAATGTTAAAATATAATTATCTGCAAAATATATCAACTGCAGTAATCAGGCATTAATATCAGTGCAAATGTTAACATTTAAATATCTGCAAATATATTAACTGCAATAATCAGGGATTAATATCAGTGCAAATGTTAAAATATAAATATCTGCCAAATATATCAACTACAATAATCAGGGATTAATATCAGTGCAAATGTTAACATATAAATATCTGCAAATATATCAACTGCAATAAATGGGATTAATATCAGTGCAAATGTTAACATATAAATATCTGCAAATATATCAACTGCAATAATCAGTAATTAATATCAGTGCAAATGTTAAAATAGAAATATCTGCAAATATATCAACTGCAATGATCAGGGATTAATATCAGTGCAAATATTAACATAGAAGTATCTGCAAAATATATCAACTGCAATGATCAGTGATTAATATCAGTGCAAATGTTAAAATATAAATATCTGCAAATATATCAACTGCAATAATCAGTGATTAATATCAGTGCAAATGTTAAAATATAAATATCTGCAAATATATCAACTGCAATAATCAGGGATTAATATCAGTGCAAATCTTAAAATATAATATCTGCAAATATATCAACTGCAATAATCAGGGATTAATAAGTGCAAATGTTAAAATATAAATATCTGCAAATATATCAACTGCGATAATCAGGGATTAATATCAGTGCAAATGTTTAACATATAAATATCTGTAAATATATCAACTGCAATAATCAGCGATTAATATCAGTGCAAATGTTAAAATATAAATATCTGCAAATATATCAACTGTAATAATCAGGGATTAATATCAGTGCAAATGTTAACATATAAATATCTGCAAATATATCAACTGCAATAATCAGGGATCTAATATCAGTGCAAATGTTAAAATATAAATATCTGCAAATATATCAACTGCAATAATCAGGGATTAATATCAGTGCAAATGTTAACATATAAATATCTGCAAATATATCAACTGCAATAATCAGGGATTAATATCAGTGCAAATGTTAAAATATAAATATCTGCAAATATATCAACTGCAATAATCAGGGATTAATATCAGTGCAAATGTTAAAATATAAATATCTGCAAATATATCAACTGCAATAATCAGGGATTAATATCAGTGCAAATGTTAAATATAAATATCTGCAAATATATCAACTGCAATAATCAGGGATTAATATCAGTGCAAATGTTAAAATATAAATATCTGCAAATATATCAACTGCAATAATCAGGGATTAATATCAGTGCAAATGTTAAAATATAAATATCTGCAAATATATCAACTGCAGTAATCAGGGATTAATATCAGTGCAAATGTTAAAATATAAATATCTGCAAATATATCAACTGCAATAATCAGGGATTAATATCAGTGCAAATGTTAAAATATAAATATCTGCAAATATATCAACTGCAATAATCAGGGATTAATATCAGTGCAAATGTTAAAATATAAATATCTGCAAATATATCAACTGCAATAATCAGGGATTAATATCAGTGCAAATGTTAAAATATAAATATCTGCAAATATATCAACTGCAATAATCAGGGATTAATATCAGTGCAAATGTTAAAATATAAATATCTGCAAATATATCAACTGCAATAATCAGGGATTAATAT
Source organism: Carcharodon carcharias (assembly GCF_017639515.1). Lineage (NCBI taxonomy): Eukaryota > Metazoa > Chordata > Chondrichthyes > Lamniformes > Lamnidae > Carcharodon > Carcharodon carcharias. The sequence continues at coordinate 126,015 of NC_054505.1, read as the reverse complement.
CAGTGCAAATGTTAAAATATAAATATCTGCAAATATATCAACTGCAATAATCAGGGATTAATATCAGTGCAAATGTTAAAATATAAATATCTGCAAATATATCAACTGCATTAATCAGGGATTAATATCAGTGCAAATGTTAAAATATAAATATCTGCAAATATATCAACTGCAATAATCAGGGATTAATATCAGTGCAAATGTTAAAATATAAATATCTGCAAATATATCAACTGCAATAATCAGGGATTAATATCAGTGCAAATGTTAACATATAAATATCTGCAAATATATCAACTGCAGTGATCAGGGATTAATATCAGTGCAAATGTTAACATATAAATATCTGCAAATATATCAACTGCAGTGATCAGGGATTAATATCAGTGCAAATGTTAACATATAAATATCTACAAATATATCAACTACAATAATCAGGGATTAATATCAGTGCAAATGTTAACATATAAATATCTGCAAATATATCAACTGCAATAATCAGGATTAATATCAGTGCAAATGTTAACATATAAATATCTGCAAATATATCAACTGCAATGATCAGGGATTAATATCAGTGCAAATGTTAAAATATAATATCTGCAAATATATCAACTGCAATAGTCAGGTATTAATATCAGTGCAAATGTTAAAATATAAATATCTGCAAATATATCAACTGCAATAATCAGGGATTAATATCAGTGCAAATGTTAAAATAAAAATATCTACAAATATATCAACTGCAATAATCAGGATTAATATCAGTGCAAATGTTAAAATATAAATATCTGCAAATATATCAACTGCAATAATCAGGGATTAATATCAGTGCAAATGTTAACATATAAATATCTGCAAATATATCAACTGCAATAATCAGGGATTAATATCAGTGCAAATGTTAAAATAAAAATATCTGCAAATATATCAACTGCAATGATCGGGGATTAATATCTGCGCATGTTAAAATATAAATATCTGCAAATATATCATTTGCAATAATCAGGGATTAATATCACTGCAAATGTTAACATATAAATTTCTGCAAATATGTCAAATGTTAAAATAAAAATAACAGCAAATATATCAACTGCAATAATCATGGATTTATATCAGTGCAAATGTTAACATATAAATATCTACAAATATTTCAACTGCAATGATCAGGGATTAATATCAGTGCAACTGTTAAAATAGAAATATCTGCAGATATATCAACTGCAATGATCAGGGATTAATATCAGTGCAAATGTTAACATAGAAGTATCTGCAAAAAATATCAACTGCAATGATCAGTGATTAATATCAGTGCAAATGTTTAAATATAAATATCTGCACGTATATCAACTGCAATGATCATGGATTTATATCATTGCAAATGTTAACATATAAATATCTAGAAATATATCAACTGCAATGATCAGGGATTAATTTGAGTGCAAATGTTAACATATAAGTATCGGCAAATATATCAAATGTTAAAATAAAAATAACTGCAAATATATCAACTGCAATGATCATGGATTCATAGTGCAAATGTTAACATATAAATATCTACAAATATTTCAACTGCAATGATCATGGATTAATATCGGTGCAAATGTTAAAATAGAAATATCTGCAACTATATCAACTGCAATGATCAGGGATTAATATCAGTGCAAATATTAACATAGAAGTATCTGCAAAATATATCAACTGCAATGATCAGTGATTAATATCAGTGCAAATGTTAAAATATCTGCAAAATATATCAACTGCATAATTATCAAGTATTAATATCAGTGCAGATGTTAAAATATAAATATCTGCAAATATATCAACTGCAATAATCAGGGTTAATATCATTGCAAATGTTAACATATAAATACCTGCAAATATATCAACTGCAATAATCGGATTAATATCAGTGCAAATGTTAAAATATAAATATCTGCAAATATATCAACTGCAATGACCAGGGATTAATATCAGTGCAAATATTAACATATAAATATCTGCAAAATATATCTACTGCAGTAGTCAGGGATTAATATCAGTGCAGATGTTAAAATATAAATATCTGCAAATATATCAACTGCAATGATCAGGGATTAATATCAGTGCAAATGTTAAAATATAAATATCTGCAAATATATCAACTGCAATAATCAGTGATTAATATCAGTGCAAATGTTAAAATGTAAATATCTGCAAATATATCAACTGCAATAATCCGGGATTAATATCACTGCAAATGTTAAAATATAAATATCTACAAATATGTCAACTGCAATAATGCGGGATTAATATCTGTGCAAATGTTAATTTATAAATATCTGCAAAATATATCGACTGCAGTAATCAGGGAATAATATCAGTGCAGATGTTAAAATATAAATATGTGCATATATGTCAACTGCAATAATCAGCAATTAATATCAGTGCAGATCTTAAAATATAAAAATCTGCAAATATATCAATTGCAATAATCAGGGATTAATATCAGTGCAAATGTTAAAATATAAATATCTGCAAATATATCAACTGCATTGATCAGGGATTAATTTCAGTGCAGATGTTAAAATATAAATATCTGCAAATATATCAACTGCAATGATCAGGGATTAATATCAGTGCAAATGTTAAAATATAAATATCTGCAAATATATCAACTGCAATAATCAGTGATTAATATCAGTGCAAATGTTAAAATGTAAATATCTGCAAATATATCAACTGCAATAATCCGGGATTAATATCACTGCAAATGTTAAAATATAAATATCTACAAATATGTCAACTGCAATAATGCGGGATTAATATCTGTGCAAATGTTAATTTATAAATATCTGCAAAATATATCGACTGCAGTAATCAGGGAATAATATCAGTGCAGATGTTAAAATATAAATATGTGCATATATGTCAACTGCAATAATCAGCAATTAATATCAGTGCAGATCTTAAAATATAAAAATCTGCAAATATATCAATTGCAATAATCAGGGATTAATATCAGTGCAAATGTTAAAATATAAATATCTGCAAATATATTAACTGCAATAATTGGGGATTAATATCAGTGCAAATGTTAAAATATAAATATCTGCAAATATATCAACTGCATTGATCAGGGATTAATATCAGTGCAGATGTTAAAATATAAATATCTGCAAATATATCAACTGCAATGATCAGTGATTAATATCAGTGCAAATATTAACATATAAATATCTGCAAAATATATCAACTGCAGTAATCAGGGATTAATATCAGTGCAGATCTTAAAATATAAATATCTGCAAATATATCAACTGCATTGATCAGGGATTAATATCAGTGCAAATGTTAACATTTAAATATCTACAAATATATCAACTACAATAATCAGGGATTAATATAAGTGCAAATGTTAACATATAAATATCTGCAAATATATGAAATGTAAAAATCGGATTAATATCAGTGCAAATATTAACATATAAATATGTGAAAACTATATCAAATACAATGATCAGGGATTAATATCAGTGCAAATGTTAACATATAAATATCTACAAATATATCAACTACAATAATCAGGGATTAATATAAGTGCAAATGTTAACATATAAATATCTGCAAATATATTAAATGTAAAAATCGGATTAATATCAGTGCAAATATTAACATATAAATATCTGAAAACTATATCAAATTCAATGATCAGGGATTAATATCAGTGCAAATGTTAACATATAAATATCTACAAATATATCAACTGCAATAGTCAGGTATTAATATCAGTGCTAATGTTAACAGATAAATATCTGCAAACTATATCAACTGCAATAATCAGAGATTACTCTCAGTGCAAATGTTAAAATATAAATATCTGCAAATATATCAACTGCAATAATCAGAGATTAAAATAAGTGCAAATGTGTTAAAATATAAATATCTGCAAATATATCAACTGCAATGATCAGTGATTAATATCAGTGCAAATGTTAACATATAAATATCTGTAAATATATCAACTGCAATAATCAGGGATTAATATTCAGTGCAAAAATTAACTTATAAATATATGCAAATATTTCAACTGCAATAATCAGGTGTTAATATCAGTGCAAATATTAACATATAAATTTCTGCAAATATATCAACTGCAGTAATCAGGGATTAATATCACTGCAAATCTTAAAATATAAATATCGGCAAATATATCAACTGCAATAATCAGGGATTTATATCAGTGCAAATGTTAACATATAAATATCTACAAATATTTCAACTGCAATGATCATGGATTAATATCGGTGCAAATGTTAAAATAGAAATATCTGCAAATATATCAACTGCAATGATCAGGGATTAATATCAGTGCAAATATTAACATAGAAGTATCTGCAAAATATATCAACTGCAATGATCAGTGATTAATATCAGTGCAAATGTTAAAATATCTGCAAAATATATCAACTGCATAATTATCAAGTATTAATATCAGTGCAGATGTTAAAATATAAATATCTGCAAATATATCAACTGCAATAATCAGGGTTAATATCATTGCAAATGTTAACGTATAAATACCTGCAAATATATCAACTGCAATGATCAGGGATTAATATCAGTGCAAATGTTAAAATATAAATATCTGCAAAATATATCAACTACAATAATCAGTGATTAATATCAGTGCAGATGTTAAAATATAAATATCTGCAAGTATATCAACTGCAATGATCAGGGATTAATATCAGTGCAGATGTTAAAATATAAATATCTGCAAATATATCAACTGCAATGACCAGGGATTAATATCAGTGCAAATATTAACATATAAATATCTGCAAAATATATCTACTGCAGTAATCAGGGATTAATATCAGTGCAGATGTTAACTTATAAGTATTTGCAAATATATCAACTGCAATAATCGGATTAATATCAGTGCAAATGTTAAAATATAAATATCTGCAAATATATCAACTGCAATGACCAGGGATTAATATCAGTGCAAATATTAACATATAAATATCTGCAAAATATATCTACTGCAGTAATCAGGGATTAATATCAGTGCAAATGTTAAAATATAAATATCTGCAAATATATCAACTGCAATGAACAGGGATTAACATCAGTGCAAATATTAACATATAAGTATTTGCAAAATATATCAACTGCAGTAATCAGAGATTAATATCAGTGCAGATGTTAAACTATAAATATCGGCAAATATATCAAATGTTAAAATATAAATATCTGCAAATATATCAACTGCAATAATCAGGGATTTATATCAGTGCAAATGTTAACATATAAATATCTACAAATATATCAAATGTTAAAATAAAAATATCTGCAAATATATCAACTGCAATGATCAGGGATTAATATCAGTGCACATGTTAATATATAAATATCTGCAAATATATCATTTGCAATAATCAGGGATTAATATCAGTGCAAATGTTAACATATAAATTTCTGCAAGATATATCAACTGCAATAATCAGGGATTAATATCAGTGCAAATGTTAACACATAAATATCTGCAAATATATCAACTGCAATGATCAGGGATTAATATCAGTGCAAATGTTAAAATATAAATATCTGCAATTATATCATTTGCAATAATCAGGGATTAATATCTGTGCAAATGTTAACATATAAATATCTGCAAATATATCAACTGCAATAATCAGGTATTAATATCAGTGCAAATGTTAACATATCAATACCTGCAAATATATCAACTGCAATAATCAGGGATTAATATCAGTGCAAATGTTAACATATAAATATCTGCAAATATATCAAATGTTAAAATATAAATATCTGCAAATATATCAACTGCAATAATCAGGCATTAATATCAGTGCAAATGTTTAAATAAAAATACCTGCAAATATATCAACTGCAATAATAAGGGATTAATATCAGTGCAAATCCTAAAATATAAATATCTGCAAATATATCCACTGCATTAATCAGTGATTAATACCAGTGCAAATGTTAACATATAAATATCTGCAAATAAACCAACTGCAATAATCAGACATTAATATCAGTGCAAATGTTAAAATATAAATATCTGCAAATATATCAACTGCAATGATCAGGGATTAATATCAGTGCAAATGTTAATATATAAATATCTACAAATATATCAACTGCAATAATCAGACGTTAATATCAGTGTAAATGTTAAAATATAAATATCTGCAAATATATCAACTGCAATAATCAGGGATTAATATCAGTGCAAATGTTAAAATATAAGTACCTGCAAATATATCAACTGCAATAATCAATGATTAATATCAGTGCAAATGTTAAAATATAAATATCTGCAAATATATCAACTGCAATGATCAGGGATTAATATCAGTGCAAATGTTAACATAAATATCTACAAATATATCATTTGCAATAATCAGGGATTAATATCAGTGCAAATGTTAACAGATAAATATCTGCAAACTATATCAACTGCAATAATCAGAGATTACTCTCAGTGAAAATGTTAAAATATAAATATCTGCAAATATATCAACTGCAATAATCAGAGATTAAAATAAGTGCAAATGTGTTAAAATATAAATATCTGCAAATATATCAACTGCAATGATCAGTGATTAATATCAGTGCAAATGTTAACATATAAATATTCACAAATATATCAACTGCAATAATCATGGATTAATATCAGTGCAAATGTTAACATATAAATATCTGCAAATATATCAAATGTAATAATCAGGGATTAATATCAGTGCAAATGTTAACATATAAATATCTAAATATATCAACTGCAATAATCAGGGATTAATATTCAGTGCAAAAATTAACTTATAAATATATGCAAATATTTCAACTGCAATAATCAGTTGTTAATATCAGTGCAAATATTAACATATAATTTTCTGCAAATATATCAACTGCAGTAATCAGGGATTAATATCAGTGCAAATCTTAAAATATAAATATCGGCAAATATATCAACTGCAATAATCAGGGATTAATATCAGTGCAAATGTTAAAATATATATACCTGCAAATATATCATTTGCAATAATCAGGGATTAATAATAGTGCAAATCTTAAAATATGAATATCAGCAAATATATCAACTACAATAATCAGGGGTTAATATTGCAAATGTTAAAATATAAATATCAGCAAATATATCAACTGCAATAAATGGGGTTAATATCAGTGCAAACGTTAACATATAAATATCTGCAAATATATCAACTGCAATAATCAGACATTAACATCAGTGCAAATGTTAAAATATAAATATCTGCAAATATACCAACTGCAATAATCAGACATTAATAACAGTGCAAATGTTAAAATATAAATATCTGCATATATATCAACTGCAATAATCAGGATTAATATCAGTGCAACTGTTAAAATATAAATATCTGCAAATATATCAACTGCAATAATCAGACATTAATATCAGTGCAAATGTTAAAATATAAATATCTGCAAATATATCAACTGCAATAATCAGGGATTAATATCAGTGCAAATGTTAAAATATAAATATCTGCAAATATATCAACTGCAATAATCAGGGATTAATATCAGTGCAAATGTTAAAATATAAATATCTGCAAATATATCAACTGCAATAATCAGGGATTAATATCAGTGCAAATGTTAAAATATAAATATCTGCAAATATATCAACTGCAGTAATCAGAGATTAATATCAGTGCAAATGTTAAAATATAAATATCTGCAAATATATCAACTGCAATGATCAGGGATTAATATCAGTGCAAATGTTAACATATAAATATCTGCAAATATATCAACTGCAATAATCATGGATTAATATCAGTGCAAATGTTAACATATAAATATCTGCAAATATATCAAATGTAATAATCAGGGATTAATATCAGTGCAAATGTTAACATATAAATATCTAAATATATCAACTGCAATAATCAGGGATTAATATCAGTGCAAAATTAACTTATAAATATATGCAAATATTTCAACTGCAATAATCAGTTGTTAATATCAGTGCAAATATTAACATATAATTTTCTGCAAATATATCAACTGCAGTAATCAGGGATTAATATCAGTGCAAATCTTAAAATATAAATATCGGCAAATATATCAACTGCAATAATCAGGGATTAATATCAGTGCAAATGTTAAAATATATATACCTGCAAATATATCATTTGCAATAATCAGGGATTAATAATAGTGCAAATCTTAAAATATGAATATCAGCAAATATATCAACTACAATAATCAGGGGTTAATATTGCAAATGTTAAAATATAAATATCAGCAAATATATCAACTGCAATAAATGGGGTTAATATCAGTGCAAACGTTAACATATAAATATCTGCAAATATATCAACTGCAATAATCAGACATTAACATCAGTGCAAATGTTAAAATATAAATATCTGCAAATATACCAACTGCAATAATCAGACATTAATAACAGTGCAAATGTTAAAATATAAATATCTGCAAATATATCAACTGCAATGATCAGGGATTAATATCAGTGCACATGTTATAATAGAAATATCTGCAAATATATCAACTGCAATGATCAGGGATTTATATCAGTGCAAATGTTAACATATAAATATCTACAAATATATCAAATGTTAAAATAAAAATATCTGCAAATATATCAACTGCAATGATCAGGGATTAATATCTGCACAGGTTAAAATATAAATATCTGCAAATATATCATTTGCAATAATCAGGGATTAATATCAGTGCAAATGTTAACATATAAATTTCTGCAAGATATATCAACTGCAATAATCAGGGATTAATATCAGTGCAAATGTTAACACATAAATATCTGCAAATATATCAACTGCAATGATCAGGGATTAATATCAGTGCAAATGTTAAAATATAAATATCTGCAAATATATCAACTGCAATAATCAGGGATTAATATCAGTGCAAATGTTAACATATAAATATCTGCAAATATATCAACTGCAATAATCAGGGATTAATATCAGTGCAAATGTTAACATATAAATATCTGCAAATATATCAACTGCAATAATCAGGGATTAATATCAGTGCAAATGTTAACATATAAATATCTGCAAATATATCAACTGCAATAATCAGGATTAATATCAGTGCAAATGTTAAAATATAAATATCTGCAAATATATCAACTGCAATAATCAGGGATTAATATCAGTGCAAATGTTAAATATAAATATCTGCAAATATATCAACTGCAATAATCAGGGATTAATATCAGTGCAAATCCTAAAATATAAATATCTGCAAATATATCCACTGCATTAATCAGTGATTAATACCAGTGCAAATGTTAACATATAAATATCTGCAAATAAACCAACTGCAATAATCAGACATTAATATCAGTGTAAATGTTAAAATATAAATATCTGCAAATATATCAACTGCAATAATCAGGGATTAATATCAGTGCAAATGTTAAAATATAAGTACCTGCAAATATATCAACTGCAATAATCAAGGATTAATATCAGTGCAAATGTTAAAATATAAATATCTGCAAATATATCAACTGCAATAATCCGGGATTAATATCAGTGCAAATGTTAAAATATAAATATCTGCAAATATATCAACTGCAATGATCAGGGATTAATATCAGTGCAAATGTTAAAATATAAATATCTACAAATATATCAACTGCAATAATCTGGATTAATATCAGTGCAAATGTTAAAATATAAATATCTGCAAATATATCAACTGCAATAATCCGGGATTAATATCAGTGCAAATGTTAACATATAAATATCTACAAATATATCAACTGCAATGATCAGGGATTAATATCAGTGCAAATGTTAAAATATAAATATCTACAAATATATCAACTGCAGAAATCTGTAATTAATATCAGTGCAAATGTTAAAATATAAATATCTGCAAATATATCAACTGCAATAATCCGGGATTAATATCAGTGCACATGTTAAAATATAAATATCTGCATATATATCAACTGCAATAATCCGGGATTAATATCAGTGCAACTGTTAACATATAAATATCTGCAAATATATCTACTGCAATAATCAGGCATTAATATCAGTGCAAATGTTAAAATATAAACATCTGCAAATATATCAACTGCAATAATCAGGGATTAATATCAGTGCAAATGTTAATATATAAATATCTACAAATATATCAACTGCAATAATCAGACATTAATATCAGTGTAAATGTTAAAATATAAATATCTGCAAATATATCAACTGCAATAATCAGGGATTAATATCAGTGCAAATGTTAAAATATAAGTACCTGCAAATATATCAACTGCAATAATCAATGATTAATATCAGTGCAAATGTTAAAATATAAATATCTGCAAATATATCAACTGCAATAATCCGGGATTAATATCAGTGCACATCTTAAAATATAAATATCTGCAAATATATCAACTGCAATGATCAGGGATTAATATCAGTGCAAATGTTAACATATAAGTATCTACAAATATATCAACTGCAATGATCAGGGATTAATATCAGTGCAAATGTTAAAATATAAATATCTACAAATATATCAACTGCAGAAATCTGTAATTAATATCAGTGCAAATGTTAAAATATAAATATCTGCATATATATCAACTGCAATAATCCGGGATTAATATCAGTGCACATGTTAAAATATAAATATCTGCATATATATCAACTGCAATAATCCTGGATTAATATCAGTGCAACTGTTAACATATAAATATCTGCAAATATATCTACTGCAATAATCAGACATTAATATCAGTGCAAATGTTAAAATATAAACATCTGCAAATATATCAACTGCAATAATCAGGGATTAATATCGGTGCAAATGTTAAAATATCAATATCTGCAAATATATCAACTGCAATAATCAGGGATTAATATCAGTGCAAATGTTAAAATATAAATATCTGCATATATATCAACTGCAATAATCCGGGATTAATATCAGTGCAACTGTTAACATATAAATATCTGCAAATATATCTACTGCAATAATCAGACATTAATATCAGTGCAAATGTTAAAATATAAACATCTGCAAATATATCAACTGCAATGATCAGGGATTAATTTCAGTGCAAATGTTAACATATAAATATCTGCAAATATATCAGCTGCAATAATCAGGGATTAATACCAGTGCTAATATTCAAATATAAATATCTGCCAAATATATCAACTGCAATAATCAGGGATTAATATCAGTGCAAATGTTAACATATAAATATCTGCAAATATATCAACTGCAGTAATCAGGGATTAATATCAGTGCAAATGTTAAAATATAAATATCTGCAAATATATCAACTGAAACGATCAGGGATTAATATCAGTGCCAATGTTAAAATATAAATATCTGCAAATATATCAACTGCAATAATCAGGATTAATATCAGTGCAAATGTTAAAATATAAATATCTGCAAATATATCAACTGCAATAATCAGGGATTAATATCAGTGCAAATGTTAAAATATAAATATCTGCAAATATATCAACTGCAATAATCAGGATTAATATCAGTGCAAATGTTAAAATATAAATATCTGCAAATATATCAACTGCAATAATCAGGGATTAATATCAGTGCAAATGTTAAAATATAAATATCTGCAAATATATCAACTGCAATAATCAGGGATTAATATCAGTGCAAATGTTAAAATATAAATATCTGCAAATATATCAACTGCAATAATCAGGGATTAATATCAGTGCAAATGTTAAAATATAAATATCTGCAAATATATCAACTGCAATAATCAGGGATTAATATCAGTGCAAATGTTAAAATATAAATATCTGCAAATATATCAACTGCAATAATCAGGGATTAATATCAGTGCAAATGTTAAAATATAAATATCTGCAAATATATCAACTGCAATAATCAGGGATTAATATCAGTGCAAATGTTAACATATAAATATCTGCAAATATATCAACTGCAATAATCAGGGATTAATATCAGTGCAAATGTTAAAATATAAATATCTGCAAATATATCAACTGCAATAATCAGGGATTAATATCAGTGCAAATGTTAAAATATAAATATCTGCAAATATATCAACTGCAATAATCAGGGATTAATATCAGTGCAAATGTTAAAATATAAATATCTGCAAATATATCAACTGCAATAATCAGGGATTAATATCAGTGCAAATGTTAAAATATAAATATCTGCAAATATATCAACTGCAATAATCAGGGATTAATATCAGTGCAAATGTTAAAATATAAATATCTGCAAATATATCAACTGCAATAATCAGGGATTAATATCAGTGCAAATGTTAAAATATAAATATCTGCAAATATATCAACTGCAATAATCAGGGATTAATATCAGTGCAAATGTTAAAATATAAATATCTGCAAATATATCAACTGCAATAATCAGGGATTAATATCAGTGCAAATGTTAAAATATAAATATCTGCAAATATATCAACTGCAATAATCAGGGATTAATATCAGTGCAAATGTTAAAATATAAATATCTGCAAATATATCAACTGCAATAATCAGGGATTAATATCAGTGCAAATGTTAAAATATAAATATCTGCAAATATATCAACTGCAGTAATCAGGCATTAATAACAGTGCAAATGTTAACATTTAAATATCTGCAAATATATCAACTGCAATAATCAGCGATTAATATCAGTGCAAATGTTAAAATATAAATATCTGCCAAATATATCAACTACAATAATCAGGGATTAATATCAGTGCAAATGTTAACATATAAATATCTGCAAATATATCAACTGCAGTAATCAGAGATTAATATCAGTGCAAATGTTAAAATCTAAATATCTGCAAATATATCAACTGAAACGATCAGGGATTAATATCAGTGCCAATTTTAACATATAAATATCTGCAAATAAACCAACTGCAATAATCAGACATTAATATCAGTGCAAATGTTAAAATATAAATATCTGCAAATATATCAACTGCAATGATCAGGGATTAATATCAGTGCAAATGTTAACATATAAATATCTGCAAATATATCAACTGCAATAATCAGGACTTAATATCAGTGCAAATGTTAAAATATAAATATCTGCAAATATATCAACTGCAATAATCAGGGATTAATATCAGTGCAAATGTTAAAATATAAATATCTGCAAATATATCAACTGCAATAATCAGAGATTAATATCAGTGCAAATGTTAAAATATAAATATCTGCAAATATATCAACTGCAATAATCAGGGATTAATATCAGTGCAAATGTTAACATATAAATATCTGCAAATATATCAACTGCAATAATCAGGATTAATATCAGTGCAAATGTTAAAATATAAATATCTGCAAATATATCAACTGCAATAATCAGGGATTAATATCAGTGCAAATGTTAAAATATAAATATCTGCAAATATATCAACTGCAATAATCAGGGATTAATATCAGTGCAAATGTTAAAATATAAATATCTGCAAATATATCAACTGCAATAATCAGGGATTAATATCAGTGCAAATGTTAAAATATAAATATCTGCAAATATATCAACTGCAATAATCAGGGATTAATATCAGTGCAAATGTTAAAATATAAATATCTGCAAATATATCAACTGCAATAATCAGGGATTAATATCAGTGCAAATGTTAACATATAAATATCTGCAAATATATCAACTGCAATAATCAGGGATTAATATCAGTGCAAATGTTAAAATATAAATATCTGCAAATATATCAACTGCAATAATCAGGATTAATATCAGTGCAAATGTTAAAATATAAATATCTGCAAATATATCAACTGCAATAATCAGGGATTAATATCAGTGCAAATGTTAAAATATAAATATCTGCAAATATATCAACTGCAATAATCAGGGATTAATATCAGTGCAAATGTTAAAATATAAATATCTGCAAATATATCAACTGCAATAATCAGGATTAATATCAGTGCAAATGTTAAAATATAAATATCTGCAAATATATCAACTGCAATAATCAGGGATTAATATCAGTGCAAATGTTAAAATATAAATATCTGCAAATATATCAACTGCAATAATCAGGGATTAATATCAGTGCAAATGTTAAAATATAAATATCTGCAAATATATCAACTGCAATAATCAGGGATTAATATCAGTGCAAATGTTAACATATAAATATCTGCAAATATATCAACTGCAATAATCAGGATTAATATCAGTGCAAATGTTAAAATATAAATATCTGCAAATATATCAACTGCAATAATCAGGATTAATATCAGTGCAAATGTTAACATATAAATATCTGCAAATATATCAACTGCAATAATCAGGGATTAATATCAGTGCAAATGTTAAAATATAAATATCTGCAAATATATCAACTGCAATAATCAGGGATTAATATCAGTGCAAATGTTAACATATAAATATCTGCAAATATATCAACTGCAATAATCAGGGATTAATATCAGTGCAAATGTTAAAATATAAATATCTGCAAATATATCAACTGCAATAATCAGGGATTAATATCAGTGCAAATGTTAACATATAAATATCTGCAAATATATCAACTGCAATAATCAGGATTAATATCAGTGCAAATGTTAAAATATAAATATCTGCAAATATATCAACTGCAATAATCAGGGATTAATATCAGTGCAAATTTAACATATAAATATCTGCAAATATATCAACTGCAATAATCAGGATTAATATCAGTGCAAATGTTAAAATATAAATATCTGCAAATATATCAACTGCAATAATCAGGGATTAATATCAGTGCAAATGTTAAAATATAAATATCTGCAAATATATCAACTGCAATAATCAGGATTAATATCAGTGCAAATGTTAAAATATAAATATCTGCAAATATATCAACTGCAATAATCAGGGATTAATATCAGTGCAAATGTTAAAATATAAATATCTGCAAATATATCAACTGCAATAATCAGGGATTAATATCAGTGCAAATGTTAAAATATAAATATCTGCAAATATATCAACTGCAATAATCAGGGATTAATATCAGTGCAAATGTTAAAATATAAATATCTGCAAATATATCAACTGCAATAATCAGGGATTAATATCAGTGCAAATGTTAAAATATAAATATCTGCAAATATATCAACTGCAATAATCAGGGATTAATATCAGTGCAAATGTTAAAATATAAATATCTGCAAATATATCAACTGCAATAATCAGGGATTAATATCAGTGCAAATGTTAACATATAAATATCTGCAAATATATCAACTGCAATAATCAGGGATTAATATCAGTGCAAATGTTAAAATATAAATATCTGCAAATATATCAACTGCAATAATCAGGGATTAATATCAGTGCAAATGTTAAAATATAAATATCTGCAAATATATCAACTGCAATAATCAGGGATTAATATCAGTGCAAATGTTAAAATATAAATATCTGCAAATATATCAACTGCAATAATCAGGGATTAATATCAGTGCAAATGTTAACATATAAATATCTGCAAATATATCAACTGCAATAATCAGGGATTAATATCAGTGCAAATGTTAAAATATAAATATCTGCAAATATATCAACTGCAATAATCAGGGATTAATATCAGTGCAAATGTTAAAATATAAATATCTGCAAATATATCAACTGCAATAATCAGGGATTAATATCAGTGCAATGTTAAAATATAAATATCTGCAAATATATCAACTGCAATAATCAGGATTAATATCAGTGCAAATGTTAACATATAAATATCTGCAAATATATCAACTGCAGTAATCAGGCATTAATAACAGTGCAAATGTTAACATTTAAATATCTGCAAATATATCAACTGCAATAATCAGCGATTAATATCAGTGCAAATGTTAAAATATAAATATCTGCCAAATATATCAACTACAATAATCAGGGATTAATATCAGTGCAAATGTTAACATATAAATATCTGCAAATATATCAACTGCAGTAATC
The DNA here is from genome assembly GCF_017639515.1 of Carcharodon carcharias. Taxonomy (NCBI): domain Eukaryota; kingdom Metazoa; phylum Chordata; class Chondrichthyes; order Lamniformes; family Lamnidae; genus Carcharodon; species Carcharodon carcharias. The sequence continues at coordinate 109,989 of NC_054505.1, read as the reverse complement.
AGAGATTAATATCAGTGCAAATGTTAAAATATAAATATCTGCAAATATATCAACTGCAATAATCAGGGATTAATATCAGTGCAAATGTTAAAATATAAATATCTGCAAATATATCAACTGCAATAATCAGGATTAATATCAGTGCAAATGTTAACATATAAATATCTGCAAATATATCAACTGCAATAATCAGGGATTAATATCAGTGCAAATGTTAACATATAAATATCTGCAAATATATCAACTGCAATAATCAGGATTAATATCAGTGCAGATGTTAAAATATAAATATCTGCAAATATATCAACTGCAATAATCAGGGATTAATATCAGTGCAAATGTTAAAATATAAATATCTGCAAATATATCAACTGCAATAATCAGGATTAATATCAGTGCAGATGTTAAAATATAAATATCTGCAAATATATCAACTGCAATAATCAGGGATTAATATCAGTGCAAATGTTAAAATATAAATATCTGCAAATATATCAACTGCAATAATCAGGATTAATATCAGTGCAAATGTTAAAATATAAATATCTGCAAATATATCAACTGCAATAATCAGGATTAATATCAGTGCAAATGTTAAAATATAAATATCTGCAAATATATCAACTGCAATAATCAGGGATTAATATCAGTGCAAATGTTAAAATATAAATATCTGCAAATATATCAACTGCAATAATCAGGATTAATATCAGTGCAATTGTTAAAATATAAGTACCTGCAAATATATCAACTGCAATAATCAAGGATTAATATCAGTGCAAATGTTAAAATATAAATATCTACAAATATATCAACTGCAATAATCTGGGATTAATATCAGTGCAAATGTTAACATATAAATATCTACAAATATATCAACTGCAATGATCAGGGATTAATATCAGTGCAAATGTTAACATATAAATATCTGCAAAATATATCAAATGTAATAATCAGGGATTAATACCAGTGCTAATATTAAAATATAAATATCTGCAAAATATATCAACTGCAATGATCAGTGATTAATATCAGTGCAAATGTTAATATATAAATATCTGCATATATATCAACTGCAATAATCCGGGATTAATATCAGTGCAAATGTTAATATATAAATATCTGCATATATATCAACTGCAATAATCCGGGATTAATATCAGTGCAACTGTTAACATATAAATATCTGCAAATATATCTACTGCAATAATCAGACATTAATATCAGTGCAAATGTTAAAATATAAACATCTGCAAATATATCAACTGCAATAATCAGGGATTAATATCAGTGCAAATGTTAAAATATCAATATCTGCAAATATATCAACTGCAATAATCAGCGATTAATATCAGTGCAAATGTTAAAATATAAATATCTGCATATATATCAACTGTAATAATCCGGGATTAATATCAGTGCAACTGTTAACATATAAATATCTGCAAATATATCTACTGCAATAATCAGACATTAATATCAGTGCAAATGTTAAAATATAAACATCTGCAAAATATATCAACTACAATAATCAGTGATTAATATCAGTGCAAATGTTAAAATATAAATATCTGCAAAATATATCAACTACAATAATCAGGGATTAATATCAGTGCAGATGTTAAAATATAAATATCTGCAAATATATCAACTGCAATAATCAGGGATTAATATCCGTGCAAATGTTAACATATAAATATTTGCAAATATATCAACTGCCATAATCAGCGATTAATATCAGTGCAAAAATTAAAATATAAATATCTGCATATATATCAACTGCCATAATCAGCGATTAATATCAGTGCAAATGTTAAAATATAAATATCTGCAATTATATCAACTGTAATGATCAGTGATTAGTATCAGTGGAAATATTAACATATAAATATCTGCAAAATATATCAACTGCAGTAATCAGGGATTAATGTCAGTCCAAATATTAACATATAAATATGTGCAAAATATATCAACTGCAGTAGTCAGGGATTAATATCAGTGCAGATGTTAAAATATAAATATTCACAAATACATCAACTGCAATAATCATGGATTAATATCAGTGCAAATGTTAACATATAAATATCTGCAAATATATCAAATGTAATAATCAGGGATTAATATCAGTACAAATATTAGCATATAAATATCTGCAAATATATCAACTGCAATAATCAGAGATTAATTTCAGTGCCAATTTTAAAACATAAATATCTGCAAATATATCAACTGCAATGAACAGGGATTAACATCAGTGCAAATATTAACATATAAGTATCTGCAAAATATATCAACTGCAGTAATCAGGGATTAATATCAGTGCAGATGTTAAACTATAAATATCTGCAAATATATCAAATGTTAAAATATAAATATCTGCAAATATATTAACTGCAATAATCAGGGATTTATATCAGTGCAAATGTTAACATATAAATATCTACAAATATATCAAGTGCAATGATCAGGGATTAATATCAGTGCCAATGTTAACATATAAATATCTGCAAATATTTCAAATGTTAAAAAAAATCTGCAAATATATCAACTGCAATGATCATGGATTTATATCAGTGCAAATATTAACATAGAAGTATCTGCAAAATATATCAACTGCAATAATCAGTGATTAATATCAGTGCAAATGTTGAAATATAAATATCTGCAAAATATATCAACTGCATAATTATCAAGTATTAATATCGGTGCAGATGTTAAAATATAAATATCTGCAAATATATCAAATGTTAAAATATAAATATCTACAAATATATCAACTGCAATAATCGGGGATTTATATCAGTGCAAATGTTAACATATAAATATCTACAAATATATCAACTGCAATGATCAGGGATTAATATCAGTGCCAATGTTAACATATAAATATCTGCAAATATATCAAGTGTTAAAAAAACTATCTGCAAATATATCAACTGCAGAGATCATGGATTTATATCAGTGCAAATGTTAACATATAAATATCTACAAATATATCAACTGCAATGATCAGGGATTAATATCAGTGCAAATGTTCAAATATAAATATCTACAAATGTTAAAATATAAATATCTGCAAATATATCAACTGCAATGAACAGGGATTAACATCAGTGCAAATATTAACATATAAGTATCTGCAAAATATATCAACTGCAGTAATCAGGGATTAATATCAGTGCAGATGTTAAACTATAAATATCTGCAAATATATCAAATGTTAAAATATAAATATCTGCAAATATATTAACTGCAATAATCAGGGATTTATATCAGTGCAAATGTTAACATATAAATATCTACAAATATATCAACAGCAATGATCAGGGATTAATATCAGTGCCAATGTTAATATATAAATATCTGCATATATATCAACTGCAATAATCCGGGATTAATATCAGTGCAACTGTTAACATATAAATATCTGCAAATATATCTACTGCAATGATCAGTGATTAATATCAGTGCAAATGTTAAAATATAAATATCTGCAAATATATCAACTGCAATAATCCGGGATTAATATCAGTGCAAATGTTAATATATAAATATCTGCATATATATCAACTGCAATAATCCGGGATTAATATCAGTGCAACTGTTAACATATAAATATCTGCAAATATATCTACTGCAATAATCAGACATTAATATCAGTGCAAATGTTAAAATATAAACATCTGCAAGTATATCAACTGCAATAATCAGGGATTAATATCAGTGCAAATGTTAAAATATCAATATCTGCAAATATATCAACTGCAATAATCAGCGATTAATATCAGTGCAAATGTTAAAATATAAATATCTGCATATATATCAACTGTAATAATCCGGGATTAATATCAGTGCAACTGTTAACATATAAATATCTGCAAATATATCTACTGCAATAATCAGACATTAATATCAGTGCAAATGTTAAAATATAAACATCTGCAAAATATATCAACTACAATAATCAGTGATTAATATCAGTGCAGATGTTAAAATATAAATATCTGCAAAATATATCAACTACAATAATCAGTGATTAATATCAGTGCAGATGTTAAAATATAAATATCTGCAAATATATCAACTGCAATAATCAGGGATTAATATCCGTGCAAATGTTAACATATAAATATTTGCAAATATATCAACTGCAATAATCGGATTAATATCAGTGCAAATGTTAAAATATAAATATCTGCAAATATATCAACTGCCATAATCAGCGATTAATATCAGTGCAAATGTTAAAATATAAATATCTGCAATTATATCAACTGTAATGATCAGTGATTAGTATCAGTGGAAATATTAACATATAAATATCTGCAAAATATATCAACTGCAGTAATAAGGGATTAATGTCAGTCCAAATATTAACATATAAATATGTGCAAAATATATCAACTGCAGTAGTCAGGGATTAATATCAGTGCAGATGTTAAAATATAAATATTCACAAATACATCAACTGCAATAATCATGGATTAATATCAGTGCAAATGTTAACATATAAATATCTGCAAATATATCAAATGTAATAATCAGGGATTAATATCAGTACAAATATTAGCATATAAATATCTGCAAATATATCAACTGCAATAATCAGAGATTAATTTCAGTGCCAATTTTAAAACATAAATATCTGCAAATATATCAACTGCAATAATCAGGGATTAATATCAGTGCGAATATTAAAATATAAATATCTGCAAATATATCAACTGCAATAAGCAGGGATTAATATCAGTGCAAATATTAACATATAAATATCTGCAAATATATCAACTGCAATAATCAGGATTAATATCAGTGCAGGTGTTAAAATATAAATATGTGCATATATATCAACTGCAATAATCTGCGATTAATATCAGTGCAGATGTTAAAATATAAATATCTGCAAAATATATCTACTGCAATAATCAGGGATTAATATCAGTGCAAATATTAACATATAAATATCTGCAAAATACATCAACTGCAGTAATCAGGGATTAATATCAGTGCAGATCTTAAAATATAAATATCTGCAAATATATCAACTGCAATAATCAGGGGTTAATATCAGTGCAAATGTTAAATTATAAATATCTGCAAAATGTATCAACTACAATAATCAGGGATTAATATCAGTGCAGATGTTCAAATATAAATATCTGCAAATATATCAACTGCAATAATCAGGGGTTAATATCAGTGCAAATGTTAAATTATAAATATGCAAAATGTATCAACTACAATAATCAGGGATTAATATCAGTGCAGATGTTCAAATATAAATATCTGCAAATATATCAACTGCAATGATCAAGTATTAGTTTCAGTGCAAATGTTAAAATATAAATATCTGCAAATATATCAACTGCAATGATCAGGGATTAATATCAGTGCAAATATTAACATATAAATATCTGCATAATATATCAAATGCAGTAATCAGGGATCAATATCAGTGCAGATCTTAAAATATAAATATCTGCAAATATATCAACTGCAATAATCAGTGATTAATATCATTGCAAATATTAACATAAATATCTGCAAAATATATCAACTGCAGTAATCGGGGATTAATATCAGTGCAAATGTGAAAATATAAATATCTGCAAATATACCAACTGCAATAATCAGAAGTTAATAACAGTGCAAGTGTGAAAATATAAATATCTGCAAATATATCAACTGCAATGATCAGGGATTAATATCAATGCACATGTTATAATAGAAATATCTTCAAATATATCAACTGCAATGATCATGGATTAATATCAGTGCAAATATTAACATATAAGTATCTGCAAAATATATCAACTGCAGTAATCAGGGATTAATATCAGTGCAGATGTTAAAATATAAATATCTGCAAATATATCAAATGTTAAAATATAAATATCGGCAAATATATCAACTGCAATGAACAGGGATTAATATCAATGCCAATATTAACATATAAGTATCAGCAAAATATATCGATTGCAGTAATCAGGGATTAATATCAGTGCAGATGTTAAAATATAAATATCTGCAAATATATCCAATGTTAAAATATCAATATCTGCAAATATATCAACTGCAATAATCAGGGATTTATATCAGTGCAAATGTTAACATATAAATATCTACAAATATATCAAGTGCAATGATCAGGGATTAATATCAGTGCCAATGTTAACATATAAATATCTGCAAATATTTCAAATGTTAAAAAAAATCTGCAAATATATCAACTGCAATGATCATGGATTTATATCAGTGCAAATGTTAACATATAAATATCTACAAATATTTCAACTGCAATGATCAAGGATTAATATCATTGCAAATATTAACATAGAAGTATCTGCAAAATATATCAACTGCAATAATCAGTGATTAATATCAGTGCAAATGTTGAAATATAAATATCTGCAAAATATATCAACTGCATAATTATCAAGTATTAATATCGGTGCAGATGTTAAAATATAAATATCTGCAAATATATCAAATGTTAAAATATAAATATCTGCAAATATATCAACTGCAATAATCGGGGATTTATATCAGTGCAAATGTTAACATATAAATATCTACAAATATATCAACTGCAATGATCAGGGATTAATATCAGTGCCAATGTTAACATATAAATATCTGCAAATATATCAAATGTTAAAAAAACTATCTGCAAATATATCAACTGCAGAGATCATGGATTTATATCAGTGCAAATGTTAACATATAAATATCTACAAATATATCAACTGCAATGATCAGGGATTAATATCAGTGCAAATGTTCAAATATAAATATCTACAAATGTTAAAATATAAATATCTGCAAATATATCAACTGCAATGAACAGGGATTAACATCAGTGCAAATATTAACATATAAGTATCTGCAAAATATATCAACTGCAGTAATCAGGGATTAATATCAGTGCAGATGTTAAACTATAAATATCTGCAAATATATCAAATGTTAAAATATAAATATCTGCAAATATATTAACTGCAATAATCAGGGATTTATATCAGTGCAAATGTTAACATATAAATATCTACAAATATATCAACAGCAATGATCAGGGATTAATATCAGTGCCAATGTTAATATATAAATATCGGCAAATATATCAACTGCAATGATCGGGGATTAATATCAGTGCACATGTTAAAATATAAATATCTGCAAATATATCATTTGCAATAATCAGGGATTAATATCAGTGCAAATGTTAACATATAAATTTCTGCAAATATTTCAAATGTTAAAATAAAAATAACTGCAAAGATATCAACTGCAATGATCATGTATTTATATCAGTGCAAATGTTAACATATAAATATCTACAAATATTTCAACTGCAATGATCAAGGATTAATATCAGTGCAAATATTAACATAGAAGTATCTGCAAAATATATCAACTGCAATGATCAGTGATTAATATCAGTGCAAATGTTGAAATATAAATATCTGCAAAATATATCAACTGCATAATTATCAAGTATTAATATCGGTGCAGATGTTAAAATATAAATATCTGCAAATATATCAAATGTTAAAATATAAATGTCTGCAAATATATCAACTGCAATAAATGGGATTAATATCAGTGCAAATGTTAACATATAAATATCTGCAAATATATCAACTGCAATAATCAGTGTTTAATATCAGTGCAGATGATAAAATATAAATATCTGCAAATATATCAACTGCAATGATCAGGGATTAATGTCAGTGCAGATGTTAAAATATAAATATCTGCAAATATATCAACTGCAATAATCAGGGATTAATATCCGTGCAAATGTTAACATATAAATATTTGCAAATATATCAACTGCAATAATCGGATTAATATCAGTGCAAATGTTAAAATATAAATATCTGCAAATATATCAACTGCAATGACCAGGGATTAATATCAGTGCAAATATTAGCATATAAATATCTGCAAAATATATCTACTGCAGTAATCAGGGATTAATATCAGTGCAAATGTTAAAATATAAATATCTGCAAATATATCAACTGCAATAATCAGTGATTAATATCAGTGCAAATGTTAAAATGTAAATATCTGCAAATATATCAACTGCAATGACCAGGGATTAATATCAGTGCAAATATTAGCATATAAATATCTGCAAAATATATCTACTGCAGTAATCAGGGATTAATATCAGTGCAAATGTTAAAATATAAATATCTGCAAATATATCAACTGCAATAATCAGTGATTAATATCAGTGCAAATGTTAAAATGTAAATATCTGCAAATATATCAACTGCAATAATCCGGGATTAATATCACTGCAAATGTTAAAATATAAATATTTGCAAAATATATCAACTGCAGTAATCAGGGATCAATATCAGTGCAGATCTTAAAATATAAATATCTGCAAATATATCAATTGCAATAATCAGGGATTAATATCAGTGCAAATGTTAAAATATAAATATCTGCAAATATATTAACTGCATTAATTGGGGATTAATATCAGTGCAAATGTTAAAATATAAATATCTGCAAATATATCAACTGCAATGATCAGTGATTAATATCAGTGCAAATATTAACATATAAATATCTGCAAAATATATCAACTGCAGTAATCAAGGATTAATATCAGTGCAGATCTTAAAATATAAATATCTGCAAATATATCAACTGCATTGATCAGGGATTAATATCAGTGCAAATGTTAACATATAAATATCTACAAATATATCAACTACAATAATCAGGGATTAATATCATTGCAAATGTTAACATATAAATATCTACAAATATATCAACTGCAATAGTCAGGTATTAATATCAGTGCTAATGTTAACAGATAAATATCTGCAAACTATATCAACTGCAATAATCAGAGATTACTCTCAGTGCAAATGTTAAAATATAAATATCTGCAGATATATCAACTGCAATAATCAGAGATTAAAATAAGTGCAAATGTGTTAAAATATAAATATCTGCAAATATATCAACTGCAATGATCAGTGATTAATATCAGTGCAGATGTTAACATATAAATATTCACAAATATATCAACTGCAATAATCGTGGATTAATATCAGTGCAAATGTTAACATATAAATATCTGCAAATATATCAAATGTAATAATCAGGGATTAATATCAGTGCAAATGTTAACATATAAATATCTGTAAATATATCAACTGCAATAATCAGGGATTAATATTCAGTGCAAATCTTAAAATATAAATATCGGCAAATATATCAACTGCAATAATCAGGGATTAATATCAGTGCAAATGTTAAAATATAAATACCTGCAAATATATCATTTGCAATAATCAGGGATTAATAACAGTGCAAATCTTAAAATATGAATATCAGCAAATATATCAACTGCAATAATCAGGGATTAATATCAGTGCAAATGTTAAAATATAAATACCTGCAAATATATCATTTGCAATAATCAGGGATTAATAACAGTGCAAATCTTAAAATATGAATATCAGCAAATATATCAACTACAATAATCAGGGGTTAATCTTGCAAATGTTAAAATATAAATATCAGCAAATATATCAACTGCGATAAATGGGGTTAATATCAGTGCAAACGTTAACATATAAATATCTGCAAATATATCAACTGCAATAATCAGACATTAACATTAGTGCAAATGTTAAAATATAAATATCTGCAAATATACCAACTGCAATGATCAGGGATTAATATCAGTGCACATGTTATAATAGAAATACCTGCAAATATATCAACTGCACTGATCATGGATTAATATCAGTGCAAATATTAACATATAAGTATCTGCAAAATATATCAACTGCAGTAATCAGGGATTAATATCAGTACAGATGTTAAAATATAAATATCTGCAAATATATCAAATGTTAAAATATAAATATCTGCAAATATATCAACTGCAATGAACAGGGATTAAAATCAGTGCCAATATTAACATATAAGTATCAGCAAAATATATCAACTGCAGTAATCAGGGATTAATATCAGTGCAGATGTTAAAATATAAATATCTGCAAATATATCAAATGTTAAAATATAAATATCTGCAAATATATCAACTGCAATAATCGGGGATTTATATCAGTGCAAATGTTAACATATAAATATCTACAAATATATCAACTGCAATGATCAGGGATTAATATCAGTGCCAATGTTAACATATAAATATCTGCAAATATATCAAATGTTAAAAAAACTATCTGCAAATATATCAACTGCAGAGATCATGGATTTATATCAGTGCAAATGTTAACATATAAATATCTACAAATATATCAACTGCAATGATCAGGGATTAATATCAGTGCAAATGTTCAAATATAAATATCTGCAAATGTTAAAATATAAATATCTGCAAATATATCAACTGCAATGAACAGGGATTAACATCAGTGCAAATATTAACATATAAGTTTCTGCAAAATATATCAACTGCAGTAATCAGGGATTAATATCAGTGCAGATGTTAAACTATAAATATCTGCAAATATATCAAATGTTAAAATATAAATATCTGCAAATATATCAACTGCAATAATCAGGGATTAATATCAGTGCCAATGTTAACATATAAATATCTGCAAATATATCAACTGCAATGATCGGGGATTAATATCAGTGCACATGTTAAAATATAAATATCTGCAAATATATCATTTGCAATAATCAGGGATTAATATCAGTGCAAATGTTAACATATAAATTTCTGCAAATATTTCAAATGTTGAAATAAAAATAACTGCAAAGATATCAACTGCAATGATCATGTATTTATATCAGTGCAAATGTTAACATATAAATATCTACAAATATTTCAACTGCAATGATCAAGGATTAATATCATTGCAAATATTAACATAGAAGTATCTGCAAAATATATCAACTGCAATGATCAGTGATTAATATCAGTGCAAATGTTGAAATATAAATATCTGCAAAATATATCAACTGCATAATTATCAAGTATTAATATCGGTGCAGATGTTAAAATATAAATATCTGCAAATATATCAAATGTTAAAATATAAATATCTGCAAATATATCAACTGCAATAATCGGGGATTTATATCAGTGCAGATGTTAACATATAAATATCTACAAATATATCAACTGCAATGATCAGGGATTAATATCAGTGCCAATGTTAACATATAAATATCTGCAAATATATCAAATGTTAAAAAAACTATCTGCAAATATATCAACTGCAGAGATCATGGATTTATATCAGTGCAAATGTTAACATATAAATATCTACAAATATATCAATTGCAATGATCAGGGATTAATATCAGTGCAAATGTTCAAATATAAATATCTACAAATGTTAAAATATAAATATCTGCAAATATATCAACTGCAATGAACAGGGATTAACATCAGTGCAAATATTAACATATAAGTATCTGCAAAATATATCAACTGCAGTAATCAGGGATTAATATCAGTGCAGATGTTAAACTATAAATATCTGCAAATATATCAAATGTTAAAATATAAATATCTGCAAATATATTAACTGCAATAATCAGGGATTTATATCAGTGCAAATGTTAACATATAAATATCTACAAATATATCAACAGCAATGATCAGGGATTAATATCAGTGCCAATGTTAATATATAAATATCGGCAAATATATCAACTGCAATGATCGGGGATTAATATCAGTGCACATGTTAAAATATAAATATCTGCAAATATATCATTTGCAATAATCAGGGATTAATATCAGTGCAAATTTTAACATATAAATTTCTGCAAATATTTCAAATGTTAAAATAAAAATAACTGCAAAGATATCAACTGCAATGATCATGTATTTATATCAGTGCAAATGTTAACATATAAATATCTACAAATATTTCAACTGCAATGATCATGGATTAATATCGGTGCAAATGTTAAAATAGAAATATCTGCAACTATATCAACTGCAATGATCAGGGATTAATATCAGTGCAAATATTAACATAGAAGTATCTGCAAAATATATCAACTGCAATGATCAGTGATTAATATCAGTGCAAATGTTGAAATATAAATATCTGCAAAATATATCAACTGCATAATTATCAAGTATTGATATCAGTGCAAATGTTGAAATATAAATATCTGCAAATATATCAACTGCAATGATCAGGGATTAATATCAGTGCAAATGTTAAAATATAAATATCTGCAAAATATATCAACTACAATAATCAGTGATTAATATCAGTGCAGATGTTAAAATATAAATATCGGCAAATATATCAACTGCAATAATCAGGGATTAATATCCGTGCAAATGTTAACATATAAATATTTGCAACTATATCAACTGCAATAATCGGATTAATATCAGTGCAAATGTTAAAATATAAATATCTGCAAATATATCAACTGCCATAATCAGCGATTAATATCAGTGCAAATGTTAAAATATAAATATCTGCAATTATATCAACTGTAATGATCAGTGATTAATATCAGTGGAAATATTAACATATAAATATCTGCAAAATATATCAACTGCAGTAATCAGGGATTAATGTCAGTCCAAATATTAACATATAAATATGTGCAAAATATATCAACTGCAGTAGTCAGGGATTAATATCAGTGCAGATGTTAAAATATAAATATTCACAAATACATCAACTGCAATAATCATGGATTAATATCAGTGCAAATGTTAACATATAAATATCTGCAAATATATCAAATGTAATAATCAGGGATTAATATCAGTACAAATATTAGCATATAAATATCTGCAAATATATCAACTGCAATAATCAGAGATTAATTTCAGTGCCAATTTTAAAACATAAATATCTGCAAATATATCAACTGCAATAATCAGGGATTAATATCAGTGCGAATATTAAAATATAAATATCTGCAAATATATCAACTGCAATAAGCAGGGATTAATATCAGTGCAAATATTAACATATAAATATCTGCAAATATATCAACTGCAATAATCAGGATTAATATCAGTGCAGGTGTTAAAATATAAGTATGTGCATATATATCAACTGCAATAATCTGCGATTAATATCAGTGCAGATGTTAAAATATAAATATCTGCAAAATATATCTACTGCAATAATCAGGGATTAATATCAGTGCAAATATTAACATATAAATATCTGCAAAATACATCAACTGCAGCAATCAGGGATTAATATCAGTGCAGATCTTAAAATATAAATATCTGCAAATATATCAACTGCAATAATCAGGGGTTAATATCAGTGCAAATGTTAAATTATAAATATCTGCAAAATGTATCAACTACAATAATCAGGGATTAATATCAGTGCAGATGTTCAAATATAAATATCTGCAAATATATCAACTGCAATAATCAGGGGTTAATATCAGTGCAAATGTTAAATTATAAATATCTGCAAAATGTATCAACTACAATAATCAGGGATTAATATCAGTGCAGATGTTCAAATATAAATATCTGCAAATATATCAACTGCAATGATCAAGGATTAGTTTCAGTGCAAATGTTAAAATATGAATATCTGCAAATATATCAACTGCAATGATCAGGGATTAATATCAGTGCAAATATTAACATATAAATATCTGCATAATATATCAAATGCAGTAATCAGGGATCAATATCAGTGCAGATCTTAAAATATAAATATCTGCAAATATATCAACTGCAATAATCAGTGATTAATATCATTGCAAATATTAACATAAATATCTGCAAAATATATCAACTGCAGTAATCGGGGATTAATATCAGTGCAAATGTGAAAATATAAATATCTGCAAATATACCAACTGCAATAATCAGACATTAATAACAGTGCAAGTGTGAAAATATAAATATCTGCAAATATATCAACTGCAATGATCAGGGATTAATATCAATGCACATGTTATAATAGAAATATCTTCAAATATATCAACTGCAATGATCATGGATTAATATCAGTGCAAATATTAACATATAAGTATCTGCAAAATATATCAACTGCAGTAATCAGGGATTAATATCAGTGCAGATGTTAAAATATAAATATCTGCAAATATATCAAATGTTAAAATATAAATATCGGCAAATATATCAACTGCAATGAACAGGGATTAATATCAATGCCAATATTAACATATAAGTATCAGCAAAATATATCGATTGCAGTAATCAGGGATTAATATCAGTGCAGATGTTAAAATATAAATATCTGCAAATATATCCAATGTTAAAATATAAATATCTGCAAATATATCAACTGCAATAATCAGGGATTTATATCAGTGCAAATGTTAACATATAAATATCTACAAATATCTCAAGTGCAATGATCAGGGATTAATATCAGTGCCAATGTTAACATATAAATATCTGCAAATATTTCAAATGTTAAAAAAAATCTGCAAATATATCAACTGCAATGATCATGGATTTATATCAGTGCAAATGTTAACATATAAATATCTACAAATATATCAACTGCAATCATCAGGGATTAATATCAGTGCAAATGTTCAAATATAAATATCTGCACATATATCAACTTCAATGATCATGGATTTATATCAGTGCAAATGTTCACATCTAAATATCTACAAATATTTCAACTGCAATGATCAGGGATTAATATCAGTGCAGATGTTAAAATATAAATATCTGCAAATATATCAACTGCAATGATCAGGGATTAATATCAGTGCAAATATTAACATATAAATATCTGCAAAATATATCAACTGCAGTAATCAGGATTAATATCAGTGCAGATCTTAAAATATAAATATCTGTAAATATATCAACTGCAATAATCAGGGATTAATATCAGTGCAAATGTTAAATTATAAATATCTGCAAATATATCAACTGCAATGATCAGGGATTAATATCAGTGCAAATATTAACATATAAATATCTGCAAAATATATCAACTGCAGTAACAGGGATCAATATCAGTGCAAATGTTAAAATATAAATATCTGCAAATATATTAACTGCAATAATTGGGGATTAATATCAGTGCAAATGTGAAAATATAAATATCTGCAAATATATCAACTGCAATGATCAGGGATTAATATCAGTGCAAATATTAACATATTAAATCTGCAAAATATATCAATTGCAATAATCAGGGATTAGTATCAGTGCAAATGTTAAAATATAAATATCTGCAAATATATCAACTGCAATAATCCGGGATTAATATCAGTGCAAATGTTAAAATATAAATATCTACAAATATGTCAACTGCAATAACGCGTGATTAATATCAGTTGAAATGTTAAAGTATAAATATCTGCAAATATATCAACTGCAATAATCAGGGATTAATATCTGTGCAAATATTATTTTATAAATATCTGCAAATATATCAACTGCAATAATCAGGGATTAATATCAGTGCGAATATTAAAATATAAATATCTGCAAATATATCAACTGCAATAAGCAGGGATTAATATCAGTGCAGATGTTAAAATATAAATATGTGCAGAAATATCAACTGCAATAATCAGCGATTAATATCAGTGCAGATGTTAAAATATAAATATCTGCAAATATATCAACTGCAATAATCAGGATTAATATCAGTGCAGATGTTAAAATATAAATATCTGCAAATATATCCAATGTTAAAATATAAATATCTGCAAATATATCAACTGCAATAATCAGGGATTTATATCAGTGCAAATGTTAACATATAAATATCTACAAATATATCAAGTGCAATGATCAGGGATTAATATCAGTGCCAATGTTAACATATAAATATCTGCAAATATTTCAAATGTTAAAAAAAATCTGCAAATATATCAACTGCAATGATCATGGATTTATATCAGTGCAAATGTTAACATATAAATATCTACAAATATATCAACTGCAATCATCAGGGATTAATATCAGTGCAAATGTTCAAATATAAATATCTGCACATATATCAACTTCAATGATCATGGATTTATATCAGTGCAAATGTTCACATCTAAATATCTACAAATATTTCAACTGCAATGATCAGGGATTAATATCAGTGCAGATGTTAAAATATAAATATCTGCAAATATATCAACTGCAATAATCAGGGGTTAATATCAGTGCAAATGTTAAATTATAAATATCTGCAAAATGTATCAACTACAATAATCAGGGATTAATATCAGTGCAGATGTTCAAATATAAATATCTGCAAATATATCAACTGCAATAATCAGGGGTTAATATCAGTGCAAATGTTAAATTATAAATATCTGCAAAATGTATCAACTACAATAATCAGGGATTAATATCAGTGCAGATGTTCAAATATAAATATCTGCAAATATATCAACTGCAATGATCAAGGATTAGTTTCAGTGCAAATGTTAAAATATGAATATCTGCAAATATATCAACTGCAATGATCAGGGATTAATATCAGTGCAAATATTAACATATAAATATCTGCATAATATATCAAATGCAGTAATCAGGGATCAATATCAGTGCAGATCTTAAAATATAAATATCTGCAAATATATCAACTGCAATAATCAGTGATTAATATCATTGCAAATATTAACATAAATATCTGCAAAATATATCAACTGCAGTAATCGGGGATTAATATCAGTGCAAATGTGAAAATATAAATATCTGCAAATATACCAACTGCAATAATCAGACATTAATAACAGTGCAAGTGTGAAAATATAAATATCTGCAAATATATCAACTGCAATGATCAGGGATTAATATCAATGCACATGTTATAATAGAAATATCTTCAAATATATCAACTGCAATGATCATGGATTAATATCAGTGCAAATATTAACATATAAGTATCTGCAAAATATATCAACTGCAGTAATCAGGGATTAATATCAGTGCAGATGTTAAAATATAAATATCTGCAAATATATCAAATGTTAAAATATAAATATCGGCAAATATATCAACTGCAATGAACAGGGATTAATATCAATGCCAATATTAACATATAAGTATCAGCAAAATATATCGATTGCAGTAATCAGGGATTAATATCAGTGCAGATGTTAAAATATAAATATCTGCAAATATATCCAATGTTAAAATATAAATATCTGCAAATATATCAACTGCAATAATCAGGGATTTATATCAGTGCAAATGTTAACATATAAATATCTACAAATATCTCAAGTGCAATGATCAGGGATTAATATCAGTGCCAATGTTAACATATAAATATCTGCAAATATTTCAAATGTTAAAAAAAATCTGCAAATATATCAACTGCAATGATCATGGATTTATATCAGTGCAAATGTTAACATATAAATATCTACAAATATATCAACTGCAATCATCAGGGATTAATATCAGTGCAAATGTTCAAATATAAATATCTGCACATATATCAACTTCAATGATCATGGATTTATATCAGTGCAAATGTTCACATCTAAATATCTACAAATATTTCAACTGCAATGATCAGGGATTAATATCAGTGCAGATGTTAAAATATAAATATCTGCAAATATATCAACTGCAATGATCAGGGATTAATATCAGTGCAAATATTAACATATAAATATCTGCAAAATATATCAACTGCAGTAATCAGGATTAATATCAGTGCAGATCTTAAAATATAAATATCTGTAAATATATCAACTGCAATAATCAGGGATTAATATCAGTGCAAATGTTAAATTATAAATATCTGCAAATATATCAACTGCAATGATCAGGGATTAATATCAGTGCAAATATTAACATATAAATATCTGCAAAATATATCAACTGCAGTAACAGGGATCAATATCAGTGCAAATGTTAAAATATAAATATCTGCAAATATATTAACTGCAATAATTGGGGATTAATATCAGTGCAAATGTGAAAATATAAATATCTGCAAATATATCAACTGCAATGATCAGGGATTAATATCAGTGCAAATATTAACATATTAAATCTGCAAAATATATCAATTGCAATAATCAGGGATTAGTATCAGTGCAAATGTTAAAATATAAATATCTGCAAATATATCAACTGCAATAATCCGGGATTAATATCAGTGCAAATGTTAAAATATAAATATCTACAAATATGTCAACTGCAATAACGCGTGATTAATATCAGTTGAAATGTTAAAGTATAAATATCTGCAAATATATCAACTGCAATAATCAGGGATTAATATCTGTGCAAATATTATTTTATAAATATCTGCAAATATATCAACTGCAATAATCAGGGATTAATATCAGTGCGAATATTAAAATATAAATATCTGCAAATATATCAACTGCAATAAGCAGGGATTAATATCAGTGCAGATGTTAAAATATAAATATGTGCAGAAATATCAACTGCAATAATCAGCGATTAATATCAGTGCAGAAGTTAAAATATAAATATCTGCAAATATATCAACTGCAATAATCAGGATTAATATCAGTGCAGATGTTAAAATATAAATATCTGCAAATATATCCAATGTTAAAATATAAATATCTGCAAATATATCAACTGCAATAATCAGGGATTTATATCAGTGCAAATGTTAACATATAAATATCTACAAATATATCAAGTGCAATGATCAGGGATTAATATCAGTGCCAATGTTAACATATAAATATCTGCAAATATTTCAAATGTTAAAAAAAATCTGCAAATATATCAACTGCAATGATCATGGATTTATATCAGTGCAAATGTTAACATATAAATATCTACAAATATATCAACTGCAATCATCAGGGATTAATATCAGTGCAAATGTTCAAATATAAATATCTGCACATATATCAACTTCAATGATCATGGATTTATATCAGTGCAAATGTTCACATCTAAATATCTACAAATATTTCAACTGCAATGATCAGGGATTAATATCAGTGCAGATGTTAAAATATAAATATCTGCAAATATATCAACTGCAATGATCAGGGATTAATATCAGTGCAAATATTAACATATAAATATCTGCAAAATATATCAACTGCAGTAATCAGGATTAATATCAGTGCAGATCTTAAAATATAAATATCTGTAAATATATCAACTGCAATAATCAGGGATTAATATCAGTGCAAATGTTAAATTATAAATATCTGCAAATATATCAACTGCAATGATCAGGGATTAATATCAGTGCAAATATTAACATATAAATATCTGCATAATATATCAAGTGCAGTAATCAGGGATCAATATCAGTGCAGATCTTAAAATATAAATATTTGCAAATATATCAACTGCAATGATCAGTGATTAATATCATTGCAAATATTAACATATAAATATCTGCAAAATATATCAACTGCAGTAACAGGGATCAATATCAGTGCAAATGTTAAAATATAAATATCTGCAAATATATTAACTGCAATAATTGGGGATTAATATCAGTGCAAATGTGAAAATATAAATATCTGCAAATATATCAACTGCAATGATCAGGGATTAATATCAGTGCAAATATTAACATATTAATATCAGCAAAATATATCAATTGCAATAATCAGGGATTAGTATCAGTGCAAATGTTAAAATATAAATATCTGCAAATATATCAACTGCAATAATCCGGGATTAATATCAGTGCAAATGTTAAAATATAAATATCTACAAATATGTCAACTGCAATAATGCGGGATTAATATCAGTTGAAATGTTAAAGTATAAATATCTGCAAATATATCAACTGCAATAATCAGGGATTAATATCTGTGCAAATATTATTTTATAAATATCTGCAAAAATATCAACTGCAATAATCGGGGATTAATATCATTGCAAATGGTAACATATAAATATCTGCAAATATATCAACTGCAATCATCAGGGATTAATATCAGTGCGAATATTAAAATATAAATATCTGCAAATATATCAACTGCAATAAGCAGGGATTAATATCAGTGCAAATATTAACATATAAATATCTGCAAATATATCAACTGCAATAATCAGGATTAATATCAGTGCAGATGTTAAAATATAAATATGTGCATATATATCAACTGCAATAATCAGCGATTAATATCAGTGCAGATGTTAAAATATAAATATCTGCAAATATATCAACTGCAATAATCAGGATTAATATCAGTGCAGATGTTAAAATATAAATATCTGCAAATATATCAACTGCAATAATCAGGGATTAATATCTGCAAATATTAATTTATAAATATCTGCAAATATATCAACTCCAATAATCGCGGATTAATATCAGTGCAAATGTTAACATATAAATATCTGCAAATATATCAACTGCAATAATCAGGGATTAATATCAGTGCGAATATTAAAATATAAATATCTGCAAATATATCAATTGCAATAAGCAGGGATTAATATTAGTGCCGATGTTAATATATAAATATCTGCAAATATATCAACTGAAATAATCAGGGATTAACATCAGTGCAAATGTTAACATAAATATCTGTAAAATACATCAACTGCAATGATCAGGGATTAATATCAGTGCAAATATTAACATATAAATATCTGCAAAATATATCAACTGTAGTAATCGGGGATTAATATCAATTTAGATCTTAAAATATAAATATCTGCAAATATATCAACTGCAATAATCAGGGATTAATATCAGTGCAAACGTTAAATTACAAATATCTGCAAAATATATCAACTACAATAATCAGGGATTAATATCGTTGCAGATTTTAAAATATAAATAACTGCAAATATATCAACTGCAATGATCAGGGATTAATATCAGTGCAAATGTTAAAATATAAATATCTGCAAATATATCAACTGTAATGATCAGGGATTAATATCAGTGCAAATATTAACATATAAATATCTGCAAAATATATCAACTGCAGTAATCAGGGATCAATATCAGTGCAGATCTTAAAATATAAATATCTGCAAATATATCAACTGCAATAATCAGTGATTAATATCAGTGTAAATATTAACATATAAATATCTGCAAAATATATCAACTGTAGTAATCAGGGATTAATATCAGTTTAGATCTTAAAATATAAATATCTGCAAATATATCAACTGCCATAATCAGGGATTAATATCAGTGCAAATGTTAAATTATAAATATCTGCAAAATATATCAACTACAATAATCAGGGATTAATATCAGTGCAGATGTTAAAATTTAAATATCTGCAAATATATCAACTGCAATGATCAGGGATTAATATCAGTGCAAATGTTAAAATATAAATATCTGCAAATATATTAGCTGCAATGATCAGGGATTAATATCAGTGCAAATATTAACATATAAATATCTGCAAAATATATCAACTGCATTAATCAGGGATCAATATCAGTGCAGATCTTAAAATATAAATATCTGCAAATATATCAACTGCAGTAACAGGGATCAATATCAGTGCAAATGTTAAAATATAAATATCTGCAAAATATATCAACTGCACTAATCAGGGATTAATATCAGTGCAGATGTTAAAATATAAATATCTGCAAATATATCAACTGCAATGATCAGGGATTAATATCAATGCAAATGTTAAAATATAAATATCTGCAAAATATATCAACTGCAGTAATCAGGGATCAATATCAGTGCAGATCTTGAAATATAAATATCTGCAAATATATCAACTGCAACGATCAGGGATTAATATCAGTGCAAATGTTAAAATATAAATATCTGCATAATATATCAACTGCAATAATCAGGGATTAATATCAGTGCAGATGTTAAAATATAAATATCTGCAAATATATCAACTGCAATGATCAGGGATTAATATCAGTGCAAATGTTAAAATATAAATATCTGCAAAATATTTCAACTGCAATAATCAGGGATTAATATCAGTGCAGATGTTAAATTATAAATATCTGCAAATAGATCAACTGCAATGATCAGGGATTAATATCAATGCAAATGTTAAAATATAAATATCTGCAAAATATATCAACTGCAATAATCCGGGTTTAATATCTGTGCAAATGTTAACATATAAATATCTGCAAATATATCAACTGCAATAATCAGGGCTTAATATAAATACTTTAAAATATAAATATTTGCAAAAATGTAAGATGCAATATAAGTTCAATTATTAAAGAATAAATGTTTGCAAATATATAAACTGGACTAATCAGGGATTAATTCCAATTAAAATAACTTTATACTGAATATCTGTAATTGCAAAAGTTGGCATTAACACCAATAAAAGCACCTATACTTTCAATGATCGGGAATTAATCTCAAATGATTAAAATATCAATAACTATAAATATGTAGAGTGCAATAATCAGGAATTTGTTTCAATAAACAATCTGAAATCTAATCTCTAATTGTAATAATCTGGGATTGATCTCAACGGAAACATCTTAAATCTAAATATCTCTAATTGTCAAAATCAGGGATTGATTTCGATGGAAATATTTTAATTCTAAATATGTATAATTGCAATTATTTATTTAGGGATTGTGACTCCCCGGTACCAGGCGGTACCAGGAGGCTGATGATCCCTCAACGTTACGCTGTAAATTTCTTGAGGGAAAGTACTAGCGTGATAAAACCAGACGACTGCTCTGTGTTCCAACTGACTGAGCTGGGATTGCACAAGGGGTCTCGTTCAGAGTCCTTTACTCTCCTCCTGGCATTGAGTCCGACGATGGGGGTCATTCACCTCCCAGGAGCGCAGAGCCTAGGTACTGACGGCAGGATGGGTCTGGCCCACCCCAGCGCTGTCCCATTGTCGTCCCCCCCGCCCCCCCATATAATTGCAATAATTATCTGTAAATGTATAAACTGCAATAATCAGACATTAATCTCAATAAGAGTATCTTAATATATAATTATCTTAAATATGTAAACTGTAACGATCAAACCTGACTACAGCTGAAAAGCCATTTTGTCAATGTTTTTTATCCTGCATGCATCAGGACAATCGCAAGGATACCAATGTCAGGGGGAAGCAACAATTTTATACTGCCTGAGAAGAGAGTGCTGATTGGTTGGCAAGCGGACTCTGATCGGTAGAGGCATTGCCATGGAGAATGCACCAATTCATGGTGACTGACTGTTAACTGCCAAGCGTAATCGGACATTAATCTCAATAAAGATATTTTAAAATATAAATGTTTTCAATATATGTATGAACTGTAATAACCAGACATGAATCTCCAAAATGATTTTTAAATATAAATACCTGTGAATATATAAATAAATAAATCTCAAAAATATTTAAAAATAGAACTATCTGTAAGATTTAACTAATAATCAGATATTAATCTCAATAAAAATATTTTAAAATTTAATTATATTAAAACATAAATATCTAAAATATAACTAAATCAGATTTTAATCTCAATGAAAATATTTTAAAATATAAATATCTGTAAAATATGAAGACATAAATCTCAAAATTAAATACATATAAAATATAACTGATAATCAGATATTAATCTCGATAAAAATATTTTAAAATATAAATCTCTAAAATATAAACACAAATCTCAAAAAATTTAAAAATATAAACATTTGTAAAATAAAAATATAAATCTCAAAAAGCATTTTAAAATATAAATATCTAAAAATATAACTGATTATCAGATCTTAATCCCAAAAATATTTTAAAATATAAGCATCTTAAATATATAAACTGCAATAATCAAGGATTAATCTCTAAAAAATATTTTAAAATATGAACATCTAAAATAAAAAGTCATAAATCTCAAAAGTATTTTAGAATATAAATATCTGTAAAATATAACTAATAATCACATATTAATCTAGATTAAAAATATTTTAAAATATAAATATCTTAAATATATAAACTAATGATCAGGGATTAATGTCAATAAAAATATTTTAAGCTATAAATATCTGTAGACAGGCAAACTCTAATAATCAGGGATTAAACAGTTGGAGAGCTATTACTAGACTAATTCCAGGAATGCGCGGGGTGTTTTATGAGGGAAGGTCGGACAGGTTAGGCTTGTATCCGCTGGAGTTTAGAAGAGTGAGAGGCGACTTGATTGAAACCTTTAAGATCCTGAGGGGTCTTGGACAGGGTGGACTTGGAGAGAATGTTTCCTCTTGTGGGAGAATCTAGAACGAGGGGGGTGGGGGGGTCACTGTTTAAAAATAAGGGGTCACCCATTTAGGACGGAGATTAGGAGAAATGTTCGCTCTCCGAGGGTGGTGAGTCTTTGGAACTCTCTCCCTCAAAAGGTGGTAGAAGCAGAGCCTTTGAATATTTTTAAGGCAGAGGTGGGTAGATTCTGGATTAACAAGGGGGTGAAAGGTTATCAAGGGGGGGAGGGGAGGCGGGAATGTGGGGTTGAGGTGACAATCAGATCAGCCGCCATCTTATTGAATGGGGGAGCAGGGCTCGAGGGGCCGATAGGCCTCCTCCTGCTCCTGATTCGGATGTATGAATCTCATAATAAAAATTTATCAAAACCTAAATATCGATAACCTGCAATCGTGGGGGAGTAATATAAACACAGGTGCATTTAATATAAGTAGAATATGCATTAAAATATTATAAATTTATACGTTTGTATTACGGGGAACTCTCCTTCTGTAGAGGATTGTGAAAACTCAGCCCTTGAGGGCACTCAGGCCTGTGGGATTGAGAGATCTTTGTGGGGGGTGGGGGTTCGAGGGGAGTGGGTTGGGAAGTGCAGTCGCGGTTGATTTGAAAATTGAGTAGTGGGAGCAAGACTGAGGGGCTGAGTGGCTCCCTTCTACTCCTCTTGCGTGTTTGCCCCATCACAACCTTGTCCTTGCTTTTGCAAGTGTCAAGGCCGTGCCTAGCTTCCGTTGCCCCCTCCAATTTGTTACGACACTGCCGATGGTAAATGCTGCGCTGCTCAAGTCCCAGGGGGGAAACTTGAAACAATTGCCACAACTGTTTTTTGCAATTTGTATGTATTTCGAGATGTATGCCTTGAATTCAGTGGTAATAAGACCACCGAGTCTTGTAGGTTTCTTACAAAACTAAATTAAACCTTTATTAATAGAAGAAACGATTTTTAAGTACACACGTAGATCTACAAATCACGTCGATGAAGGCTCCTGAATTGCCTGGTTAATCTGACTCCCAGTTACACTTTCATTCAGGCAACAGTAAGGCACACAGATTTTAAAAGAACCGGGCAAAGAAACACGATACCCTGAACAATCCAATTCAAAGTGAGTTTTCCCGAGCTCCAGTTCGTTGTCGACAGCAGCTTGAGGCACAGGTGCAGGAGGCCTTTCGGCCTTGTTTCAGATCATATATGCCTGCCCTTTACACACAGCATTCTCTCCTTTATGCATATTTTCCCCTTCAAATGCAAATTCCCATTGTTTCACTATGTCTTTGGACTTTATCTCTAATAATAAATATCTCTAATAGTCCCAATTTTACCAGTAATGTTTGGGAAAAATAAACACACTGGACAGAATTTTCTGCCTGTCAAGCGGGTGGGCCTGACCCAATCACAGCGGGCAGGGAGCCGATCCCCACTGGAGAAGCAGGCTGCGCCTTAGGGTGGGGGGGGGAATCCCGAAATCAAGAGTACGCCCTTTCTCGCATGCGCACAAAAGAGGGCACATCTCCCTGAGGCTACGTGCTGCCTCAGGGAGATTGGCTGTTCTGTGACAAACATTAACAATAGAGAAAAAAAAAATTCTTGACGTGTCCCCTCATGTGTCACTGTCACATGAGTTGAGACATGTCCATAATTTTTACAAAAACTTGAATAAAATTTTTTGAAACCTACGTGAAAGCTCACCCCGCCGGCGGATGAGGTCTCATGCTTTTTCTAATACCCTCCACGGCTCCCGGACTGCCCACCAACCTCAAGGTAGGCCGGGCAGGTCCATTAATTAGTTTAATGACTCAGTCAATGGCCTCAATTGGCCATTGACAGGTCGGCGGGCACGCACAGCTGATTTAACTGTGCCCCCCCACCCCCCCCTCCGCCTTCCTGACAATTTAAATGGGGCGGGATGATGGGGAGTTCTGTCTGATGTCACCGCGCGTCATTTCACGCATCGGCGAGCGGGCCCCGCCCCACCCCCGGCTCAGCGACGGGAAAATCCCGTTGTTTCACTATCCCTTTGGACTTTACCTCTCTAATAATGAAACTATCTCACAGTACCAATTTTAACGTTTGGGAAAAGTAAACACACTGTTTCTTAACTCCTCCTGGCTAGGTGTAATATTTCACCCCCTCTTTTGAATTCAAGCTGCTCTGGCTTACTCAACAATGCAAATGTTCCCTTTACCCCTCACAATCTAAAACTCCCGCCCGCCCCCCCCCCCCCCCACATGTTTACCTACTTACCATTTCGATACACCGAAGGCTTCAGACCAGCTGCTTTAAATTTAGTTAAGTCCCCCACACACACACACACACACACACATACATGTGGACACGGACCCCGCTTTTGCTGTACAACAAATTCCTGTGACATGATGAAACTTATCTTCCTGACGGTGTTGTGTCTCCACCCCCCCCCCCACCTTCCCCACAACGACCCGCCTCCCCCTCCTCTCCTCTGTTGCAGGGCCTCCTGCGGATGCCTGGTGCCAGCCCCTCACATCCGTGCACTGGGCACACCTGCACGACGCGGACTGAGAGCCTGCGCGGTCCGGGAGGAGGGGAGGAGGAGGAGGAGGAGGAGGAGGAGGAGCGAGAGGAGTGAGCGAGCGAGCGAGGGAGGGGTGGCGAGGCGGGAAGGCGAAAGGACGACGCCCGAGCTAGAGGAGGAACCCCTCCACCCCTGCCCCCCCTCCCCTACCCCCTCCCCCCACCCACCCCCACGATCAAGGGCCAGGCGCCCGCCTCCGATGAGCCAGCCTCGACGGTGCGACCCCCGAGAGAGCCCCGGCACCCCGCTACCCTCGGAGACGGCGCTGGAGACGACGACGACGACGACGACGATGACGGGGCCGGCGGAGGGACACGGTGTTGGCGGCAAGACGCCCGGAGAGGAGGACGAGGGGGCGAGGGACGACCTCGGCGGCGGGGGGGAAGGGCCGGACCGGGGTGGCGGTGGTGGGGGGGACGAGTGGGAGGGAGTCGGCGCCGGTGGTGGGGAGCCTGAGGCTGGACCCCGCGCCCAGCGCCCCAAGGGCGGCGCCCCAGCGAGGAGGGGCCAGGCCCGCCTCCCCCGACGGCCCCCGCTGCGCTGCAGCGACTGCGGCAAGCGCTTCCGGCGCTCCTGGCGCCTCTGCTGGCACCGCGCGCGGCACCCGCCCCGCACCCCCTTCATCTGCTCCAGCTGCGGGCGCGTCTTCGGCTACTTCCAGGTGCTGGCCCGGCACCGGTGCCCGCAGGAGGCGTTGAGAGGTCAGGCGCCGGCGGGCGACGGTGAAGCCGAGCGCCCCTACCTCTGCCCGCTGTGCCCCAAGCGCTTCGCCACGCCCTGGTACCTGCAGAAGCACCGGCGGCGCCACGAGCGGCCGCCCTCCTTCGTCTGCGCCGACTGCGGGCGGGCGTTCAAGGAGCGCTATGAGCTGGCGCGGCACCAGCTCATCCACGATCCCCGGCGCCCCCACCGCTGCCCGGTCTGCCTCCAGCGCTTCGGCCGGCCGGAGGGGCTTGCCTGCCACCTGCGGGCGCAGCACGGGCCACCCCGGCGCCGGCCCTTCCGCTGCGGGGTGTGCGGCAAGGCCTACAGCCGCTCGGCGCACCTCCTGCGCCACGAGTACGGCCACACGGGCGAGCGGCCCTACCCGTGCACCGAGTGCGGCAAGGCCTTCCGGGACCCGGGCACCCTGCGCCGGCACCGGCGGCTGCACCAGAGGCCGACCCCGCCCCGGCGGGCGGTGGGCGGGGGGGAGGAGGAGGAAGAAGGGGAGGAGGAAGGGGTGGAGGAAGGGGAGGAGGAGGTGCCGGCCGCCGGAGCCGCGGCGGCGGCGCCGGCCGCCCCTCCTCCTGCCCCCCGACCGCCGGCCCCGGCCGGCATCAAGTGCGCTGTCTGCGGCAAGCCCTTCGCCGACGCCGGCGCCCTGGAGCGCCACCACCTCCAGGGGCACGCCGGGCAGGGGCCCTTCCCCTGCCCGCTGTGCCGGCTGGCCTTCGCCACCTCGGGCGAGCTGCAGGCCCACCAGGCCGGCCACGGGCACCCCCCTCCCCCGCCCGGCTTCTCCTGCGGCCAGTGCGGGCGCAGCTACAGCCGGGCCTCCCACCTGCTGCGCCACCAGCGCAGCCACACCGACGAGCGGCCCTTCGGCTGCCCGGCCTGCGGCAAGGGCTTCGTCAACTCCTACGAGCTGCTGCGGCACCGGCTGACCCACACGGACGAGGCCCCCCACCCCTGCCCGCTGTGCGACAAGCGCTT
Source organism: Carcharodon carcharias (assembly GCF_017639515.1). Classification (NCBI taxonomy): domain Eukaryota; kingdom Metazoa; phylum Chordata; class Chondrichthyes; order Lamniformes; family Lamnidae; genus Carcharodon; species Carcharodon carcharias. Next base: position 81,658 of record NC_054505.1, on the reverse strand, counting down.
CAAGCGGCCCCACTACCTGGCGCAGCACCTGCGCACCCACAGCGACCAGACCCCCTACGCCTGCCCCTCCTGCGACAAGCGCTTCAAGACCGCCTCCTACCTCCTCAAGCACCAGAGCCGGCACCAGCCCGAGCCGCCGCGCCACACCTGCGGGGACTGCGGCAAGGGGTTCCGCTACCCCTACGAGCTGGCGCGCCATGGGCGCTCCCACTCGGACCAGGCCCCGTACCCTTGCCCCGCCTGCCCCCGGGCCTTCAAGAGCGGCCGGGACCTGGACCAGCACGCCCGCCTCCACACCGGCGAGCGGCCCTACGTCTGCCCCTCCTGCGGCAAGGGCTTCACCCGCTCCTCCATGCTGGGCCGGCACCGGCGCACCCACACCCAGCTGCGCCCCCACTCCTGCCCGGCCTGCGGCAAGGCCTTCAAGGCCCCCTCGGGGCTCCGGGGCCACCAGCGGCGCAATTGCCGGGCCTACCGGGAAGCCGGCGGGGGTGGAGGGGGTTGCGGCGGCGGGGCCCAGCCGGCTGCCCAGTCCCCCTCCCCCCCCGCCCCCGCCGCCGCCGCCCCCGCCGCCGCCCCGCCAGCCCCCGCCGCCGGCCCTCCGTCGCCGGTCCCGGACGAGACCCCGCTCTCCCGGATGGGGCCCCCCGAGCCCTACGACTGTGCCCTGTGCCGGGGCACCTTCCGGCAGCTGGTGGACTTCCTGAAGCACCGCTGCCCCCTGCCCGAGGAGCGGCCCCCCGCCTTCCGCTGCCCGCGGTGCCCCGAGGCTTTCGCCCGGGCCTTCGAGCTGGCCTGCCACCTCCCCTGCCACTCCTCCGAGCCCCCCCTCCGGTGCCCCCGCTGATCGGCGGTGGGGGGTGGGGGGTGGGGGGGCGGGGGTGTGGGGGAGACGGGGTTGTGGCTGTCCCTCTCCCTCGGGACAGCGAGCTGGGCCGGAAGGGACCACCACCACCACCACCCCCCCACTCCGCTCCGCAGCTTCGGCCTTGCCGAGGTCAATACTGGTCCCAGCCCAAAGCTCTCCTCCCAACCCCCTCCCCTTCTCTCTCCCCCCTCCCCTTCTCTCTCCCTCTCTCTCCCCTTCTCTCTCTCCCCTTCTCTCTATCCCCTTCTCTCCCTCTCCCCTTCTCTCCCTCTCCCCTTCTCTCCCTCTCCCCTTCTCTCTCTCCCCTTCTCTCTCTCCCCTTCTCTCTCTCTCCCCTTCTCTCTCTCCCCTTCTCTCTCTCCCCTTCTCTCTCTCCCCTTCTCTCTCTCCCCTTCTCTCTCCCTCTCCCCTTCTCTCTCTCTCCCCTTCTCTCTCTCCCCTTCTCTCCCCTTCTCTCCCTCTCCCCTTCTCTCTCTCCCCTTCTCTCTCCCCTTCTCTCCCTCTCCCCTTCTCTCTCTCCCCTTCTCTCTCTCCCCTTCTCTCCTCTTCTCTCCATCTCCCCTTCTCTCTCTCCCCTTCTCTCTCCCCTTCTCTCTCTCCCCTTCTCTCTCTCCCCTTCTCTCCCTCTCCCCCTCTCCCCTTCTCTCTCTCCCCTTCTCTCTCTCCCCTTCTCTCTCTCCCCTTCTCTCTCTCCCCTTCTCTCCCTCTCCCCCTCTCCCCTTCTCTCTCTCCCCTTCTCTCTCTCCCCTTCTCTCTCTCCCCTTCTCTCCTCTTCTCTCCATCTCCCCTT